>NW_027636236.1:0-22738 GCF_903797595.1 Erithacus rubecula
GGACAGGCTCTCATCTCCTCATTTTTTCAACTGCTCTCTAACAAACATTCATCTGTTCAACCAGTCCTGCAGCTTGTGGATAGTCTGGTATGTGAAAAACCCAGCAGTCTCCATCACTGTGTTTTCCACAGCAACAGACAACACATTCCACATCACAGTATCAGCAAATCCCATTAAAACAGCCAATTTCATCCCTCCCTCCTTTATTCCTTATAAACAATCTCACAACTTTCACCAGTGACCTTCATGTCCTTGTTAATGCTTTTCTGTAGGGCATTTAGTGTTGCATCCCTGAGAAACCAGAGCTAACACATTAGTATTGTCAGCATTATTTCACATTATTATTATTTACATTTCTACAAATAAATATATTATCTGATTATAATTAATAGATACATCCATATATAATATTATATCATTTTTATTTCACTAGCACAAAGAATTTCAAGCTCAAGATTAAAACTTTTTCTGTGGCTCCACATGGGAGTGTTCCAACAAAAACTGTTCCTTCTGTTGGTGCTGTTTCCAATATGATCTTAACAAAATCCACCCTCATCATCCCAAACCCACAAGTTCTTCTCCTTTTTCCATATGCAGTTTTTGGATGCATTTGAAGACATCCAGTGGTTCAGCCTCTTTTAACTGACTGCCCCACTGCTCACAGGCTGCTCTGACCTCAGCCCAGTGCAGAGACAGCAACTCTAGGGAAGGGCTCTGCATCCAGCAATTCCACATGGCTCTGATTCCTCACACTGACATTTAAAAAGTGACATTTTGCTGTGATCCAGCCAGACTATGCCAATTTGGTTTCATAGTGGGCAAGGTCAGCACCAAAGACACAGACACCAACGGAAGGAATCAGTGTCATTTTCTAAAGTTCAGAGCAGCAAAGAATCACAAAAGGAGCAGCTGAGCAATGAGATAAATAAAGAAGTTCAGCAGCCATAAATTAAGGGTTACAAATAGTAAACAACAATGTTGAATTGATAAAAGTAATTTTTAAGAGTTGTCCCCTCTGTTAAAATGTTAAGCTACTTTCCGTTCTTGATGTGCATGTTCTGTATCCCCCGGTTCACCCTCTGTTTGTACTCCCCAATTAATCCCAGTTCTGGTTCAATCACTTCCTACTTCCGCCCTGTCCCCTCACCTCACTTCCGGCCGCCTGCTGCTGCTCCCTGTCAATCAAAAGACGCTGCCCCCATATGCAAAGTCTCCAAAACTCCCAAGAAACACCTCTTCAGTGGAAGTCCAATCCAGACAAAAACGCCTCAAGAATAGCAAAGTGACACCTAATACATAACACAACTAATACCAGACAGCTAGAAAAATCACAACCTGCTAGAAGAAGTCCCTATCTAACTGGATGTTACCTAAGAAGTAGTGCAACAAGATGCCAGCCCTAGATGAGCCAAGCCAAAGCAAGTTCTCTATGTGTGTGTGAAGGCTGGAACTCCCCATCCTGTCTATGGATGGGATGGCACAAGGACCTCCTCTCCACATCTGAGACTGGTTCTGTGGCAGCAGCAGGTGGTGGCCTTCCCGCAACTCCCCCTTAATAAAAGAGCTGCACTTTAATAAAGGCCTTGGCCCTGATTATTTATAACACCTTCCCACTTTAAATCTTGTAGTTCAGGACCCTGTCCCGATTCTAGGTCTCAAATTCCCAATCCTTGCCTCCTTCCCATTCCATTCCCACACACAGTCCCAATCTCAGTCCCATTCCATTATTCCCATTGCCATTTCTGGTCCCTGTGCACATTCATTGTGCCTGTCCCTTTTTCTAGTCCCATACTGGATCCCTGTTCCCACTCCGGGTCCCAGTCCCTCATTCCAGGCCCCATTCTCAGTCCCAGTCTGCATTCCCGTTCCCATTCCCAGTCCCTGTCTAGTATTTCAGGTCTTGGTCCCCTAATCATGGTCCGTATCTCCATTCCAAGTCTACAACTCCTGGTCCCGGTCCTCATTCCTGGTCCCTGTCCCCATTCCCAGTACCTGTCCCCACTCCCCGTCCCATTCTCAGTCTTGCTCTCGATCCTGTAGTCCTGGTCCCTGTCCCTTATTCCTGGTTCCCTTCACAGTTTCAGTCTTGTAGCCCAGGTCCCTGTCCCCATTCTAGGTGCCAAATTCTCGGAGCCTGTCCTTCTTCCTGGTCCCATTCCCACACCCAAGCCCATTCTCAGTCCCATTCCATTATTCCCATTGCCATTCCCGGTCCCTGTATACATTCCCTCTCCCTGTCCCCTTCCCTAGTCCCATTCCCAGTCCCGTCCCCTGTCCCTCTCCAGTACTCCAGGTCCCTATTCCCATTCCCGATCCCATACCTGGTCCCTATTCCCATTCCCTGTCCCAGTCCCTCATTTCAGGCCCCATTCTCAGTCCCAGTCTGCATTCCCGTTCCCATTCCCAGTCCCTGTCCTGTATTCCAGGTCTTGGTCCCTAGTCGTGGTCCCTATCTCCATTCCATGTCCACAATTCACGGTCCCAGTCCTCATTCGCTCCCTGGTCACAATCCCAGTTCCTGTCCCCATTCCCAATCTCTGTTCCCCTTCCTGCTCTCTGTCCCCATACCCGGTCCTATTTGCAGTCCCAGTCTTCATTCCCAATCCCGGTCCCCATTCCTGCTCCCTGTCCCCATTCCCATTCCTTGTTCCCTCTCACCGGCCGCCGCCATTGCTCCATTCCCCTCATGCTGCTCATGTGACGCGGCAACCCCGCGCTGCTCCCGCCCACCAATCCCAGCGTGCGATCGCTCCTGGATTTGCATAACCACGCCCACAGCTCTGACCCCACCCACCACCAGCCATAGCTGTTTTCAGGCGCTGTTTGCTCCCAGTTCCCTCCCAGTGCTCCCAGTAAGAGTGGCACTGGCAGGGAAAGCGCTCCCAGTTCCTTTCCAGGTCTCAAAGCATCGCTTCCACCTGTTACCCTGTCATTCCCAGTGCTCACAGTACCAGTCCCAGTGCCTCGAGTAGAGCATCCAATTTGAAATTCCCAGTAGTAAAGATTGGCTGCTTTTGTGTGTCAGCACCCAGCAGAGTTGGGCGAGGAGTGGAAGTAAGAGAAGCAATGAGAGGAGAAGGAAAAGCGTGTCAGAAGAAGGAGTGCTTTTACTGCAGGGCGATTCTCTCTTCCTGCCTCCCAAACCGGGATTTTCCATTCGCAAACCTTGGTCCCGTGGAGGAGGAGGGGCTAAGGAAGAGGAAGATGCCCAACAGCTACTGGCAGGTGAGAAGGAAGTCAGTGCCCCTTTCCCCTTCTGTCCTGCTCCATCTTGCTGCAGGACAAATTCACTGCTGACGCCCTCCTGCTGGGGACACACTGAGGGGATCTCCTTGCCCTTCCCTCTGGCACGGAGGCAAATCCCATCCTCTCCTTGTCCTTCCTCTCCCAGAGCTGAGAACAGAGACCAGGGAGGACAAATACCCGCGGCCCAGCCTCGGGCAAGAGGCCGTTTGCAGTGGATCCATGGCACAAGAATTCAACAGGGAGAAGGAGGCCCAGAGATCCTGCCCGAGTCGGGGCTGCAAACCCAGCCCAGGGTTCTCTGTGGAGGGAAGAGCCACCCTGGGTGAGGAAGGTGACCAGAGATCCAGCTGCAGCTCAGACCTGGTGCTCCCTGAGCAGCATCGTGTCAGGGAGAAGCCCTCCAAGTGCTCAGAATGTGGGAAGAGCTTCAGCTGGTGCTCCAGCCTCAACAATCACTTTTGGATGCACACGGGAGAGCGGCCCTACGAGTGTGGGGAATGTGGGAAGAGGTACAAGCATGGCTCCCACCTCCTCCACCACCAGCGATATACACGGGGGAACGGCCCTACAAATGCTTTGAATGTGGGAAGAGCTTCATCACTAAGTCCAAGCTGACCTCTCACCAGCAGGTGCACACGGGGGAACGGCCCTACAGCTGTGGGGAATGTGGGAAGAGCTTCAGAGACAGCTTTGGCCTCCTCAGCCACCGGCACGTGCACACTGGGGAATGGCCCTACAAATGCTTGGAATGTGGGAAGAGCTTCATTGATAGGTCCAATCTCACCTCCCACCAGAAGATCCACACTGGGGAATGGCCCTACGAGTGTTGCGAGTGTGGGAAAAAGGCTCGGAGCAGTTCGGATCTCCTCAAGCACCAGCACACACACACGGAGACCCCGTGGCTGTACGAGCTCCTGGTTCCTTGGAAACCTGGAGATCCCTGTGATGTCACAATGGACACCTGTGACCTCGCTGTTCTTTGGGTGCCTAGAGAGACCTCTGGGATGTCATCATGGAGCCCCTGTCACTGCTGGGGACCTCATAGCACTTTAGAGCCCCAGAGACACCCTGGAATTCACCAGGAACCCCTGTGAGTGCCTCTGACAGATCACTGCCCCAGCAGCTTCCTTCTGGTAAGAGTAACTCCCTGGAGGGCCTGAAACCAGGAGGTTTCTTCAGGTCAGAGCTGAGCAGATAGCAGTTGGTGTTGGGGTCTGCTCCCTGTAACAGGGAAAGATCTGAGGGCAGAGAAACAGTTCCTGCAGGGATGGCTCCCAGCAACAGCCACACAGGTGGGGAGCTGTGTGAAACTCCAATGAAATGTCATGGGAGAGAGAACTTGGAAAGCTTCTGTGATCCCCAGCAATGCAGACACTTTCCCCTGAGCCAGACCCCCTGGTCTCCTCTCCCAGCCAGCAGAGCCTCTGCCCCAGGGTTGTGTGGTGCAGGACAGGAGCTCCCTGTGCAGTGAGAGCTGTGGCACAGCAGGGACACTTCTCTCCTGATGCATGGTCATTTCCCTCTGCCCAGCACAGCATCTGAGAGTGGCTGCCCCAGGATTTTGCTCCCTGGGAGGAGCAGGGCTGTGCTGGGTGAGAAGGCTTTCCTGAGTGCCCAGCTGCCTCTGCTCTCCTTGCTTGCCTCTGAAGGAGAGTCACAGAGATTTGATGTGTTTTTCCATCTGGTTGTGCTGCAGTTCTTCCTGCCCTCAGGGCCCCTGGCAATAAGGGGTTGTGTCTTGGTTTGGAGGACAGGTGTTTGCTAAAAAAGACAGGAGCTTCTCTTTGAAATGGAGAATGTGAACCTTCTCCCGCTGAATTATTATCGTTTTTTATATTAAGCGGCTTTTAGGCAAAGATATGGGAATCAGGAATAACAATTTTTTTTTTTTCTAGGAAGATTAAAATAGAAATACAATATTACAAAGAACAACTCTGAAACACTGACAGAGTCAGAATACAACCTGACATCTTGTCAGTCAGGGTGTTGGTAGAAGTGTGATTAATGGCTGCAGCCGTCCTGGAGTGGCAGGTGTGGTTCAGTTGAAACAGTGCTTTTGTAGAAGGCTGCATGGTTTTTTGAAAGTTTAGTGATGATGTGGAAAGGTTTGGCTTTCCTCTGGAATCTAGTGGAAAGAAGGCTACCTTGGTCTTGAAAATTGCAGTTTTTTATCTAGGTAGGTAATGCTAGGCTCTTCTTCTTGGCTGGAGCATTTCCCAATGGGATGATGTAATTTTATCAGTTATACAGTGGGACTTAATGGCCCGTCAGCAGATGGCATCTTCCTGGAGGGAGGATGGGTTGTGGAAAACATAACACTTGGTTTTAAAGATGGCCCATTAGCAGATAATACATCTATCTGAGATAAGGATCACCACCAAGCCTTACCAGATGGTGATAGAATGCACATTTCTGGTCACATCATGTGTTGCAACCCAAGACAGGGTGGTATGGCACAAGGGGTGGGGCTATGGAGGGCCTGCTCTGACACTGCCCTGCATTAAGAATCCTGGGAGCCAGGGGTTTTCCTAAGGGCAAATGATGCTCATAACCCCTGGTCCCACACAGAGAGGGCTGTCTATTGTTAAGAGGTTTTAAATCCTCTGGAGAGGGAGAGCAGGATTTGGGCAAGGTGCTGTTATTGCTGAGAAGGAGAAGGAAAAGAAGCTGCAGGCAGAGGGGCTGCTCACTGCCAAGTCTGATTGTGTGGGGAGGCTTCAGGCAGAGCTTGGTGATGGAGATGAGAGAGAGGGAATCTTAGAGGGAGAATGACAGCGTGTAGAGTCTATAGCCCTAAACCAAACTGAACCCAGAGATGATGGTCAGGGTGGGCACACACTGCTACCAAACAGTGCCCTACACGGTGACTGAGATACCCAAGTGATTCCAGGAGCAGTTAAATGAAGAGGTGGGAGACCCTGTAAGTATTCCCAACCTGAATGTGGAGGTTGTGTCTGCCCTAAGCCAAGCACAAGCCATGGGTGAAAGTCCACAAAGATCTTTTACATAGTGGTTTAGTTATTTACCAAGCCCAGTTCCATCCAGTCAAACAAAGCCATGTCTCTGCCTGGGTGTTATAGGACTGGGCCAGGAGAGAAGGAATTAAATGTATCTTTCACCAAACAAGCCAGTTAAGCTTAAGCACCGCACATGGTGACTGGTTTTCATGGATTAACCACTGCTGGAGCAGTGACTTGAACATCTTTGGGCAGTTCTTTGTGGGTAGCTGCCAATGCTGGTGATAAACATCATTGTATCCACATGAATGAAATGGTGTGAAAAATCTATTTACTGTAACAAGCTGCACAGCTTAACCTCTTAACCAGGTTAATTCTCTACATCCAATAATCAACAAAGCACTGCTGATATTTTCACAAGGCCTCTCTTGATCATTTTTGAGAGTTTTGGGAATCTGGAGATGTCCAACCTGACTGGATGCTGGCTAATTTTTCCAAAAGGTCAAGAGGGTGACCCTGGACACTACAGGTCTGTCAGTGTCACTTCAATGCCTGCTAAAATGATGGAGAAGGTTATTCAGTGAGGCATTGAAAATCATATGGAGGTCAATGCAGTCATTGGTCACAGACAATGTGGCTTCAGGAGAGGGAAAGTCCTGCTTCTCAAACCTGCTTGCCTTTTACAACAGTGTAACCCATAGAGTTGATGGAGACAGCTGATGTCGTCTTTTTGAATTCCAGTAAAGCTTTAGATGCTGTCTCTGCCAGGATCCCTCTGGAGAAAGTGTTCCAGCCCCCAGCTGGATAAACATGTCATGTGATGGGTGAGCAGCTGGCTCACAGGTCAGGCACAGGTGACAGCGCCTGGGGTGACACCAGGCTGGTGACCTGTCACCAGTGGGGTCTGCAGGGCTCCACCCTCAGCCCTGTGCCCTTCAACATCCTCATGAAAGACCTGGATGCAGGACTTGAAGTATAGTAAGTAGTTTGCAGACAGCACTAAATTGGAAGGAGCTGTTGACTTGCTCAAGGGCAGAGAGACCTTAAGAAATCCGAGAGAGGGGCAATCATCAACCACATGAAGTTTAACAAGGCTGAAAGCACTTGCAGGACACCCCATAGCAGTCTACAGCTTCGTCTTGGAGGGGCAGGCACCAGCCTCTGAGCTCTGCTGAGCAGTGAGAAGACCCCAGGGAACGGCTTGAAGCTGTGCCAGGGCAGGGTCAGGCTGGAGATCAGGAAAAGATTCTTTGCTCAGAGGGTGATGGGCACTGAGCAACTCCCGAGGTAACGGTCCTGAGCCACAGCTGCCAGAGCTCCAGCAGCATTTGGACAATGCTTTCAGGTGTTGAGAATTGGTTAGAAAGCCATGGACACAACTGTGGATATGGCTCGGCTGAGGCCTTGTTGCAGGAGAGCAGCTCCTGCTAAGTAGTAGCTAGGCCTTGCTCTTAAGCAGATTTTGCTGAGCAGCAGTGTTTGCTTTTAAGAGACTTTTGCAAAAGCAATGCAGCTAGCATAATTTGCAGAGTTAGTCGATAAGTAATACGTATGTCCATTGTTCAATCAAGGCCTTAACTTCCAGGGAAGCACGTAGCAAGCGAGGTAAAGCCCTGGGACGGATACTATATAGCAATAAGTATAAGGGAAGTAGCAGCCAAGATGAGCAGTGGGATAGCACGTATGCTTTTTGGCTAGAAATTCAGTAGGCGTGATTATCTCACACTCGCAATAACCAATAATAAGAGAAGGTGTACATAGTAAAAACCAATAAGATTGTACTAATATGAATAATGCTAATTTATGCTATGTTGGGCTATAAAACTGTCTGATGCTCTCAATAAAGTTTGATTATGCTTTATCAATCACTTTGATTGTCTGGCTAATCCCCTCGCTGTTCCTCCGCACGTGGCTCCGCGCCCCCGCAAAAAGTCCCAATTCTGGGCTCAGAATTCCCAGATTTTGGGCTGAAAATGGAGATTTTTGGGCTTACCTTAAGGCACAGCTCCAGCATGGGCCACAGGTGAGGAATCAGGGATTCAGGATTGGCTTCCAGGAATTCATCCAGGACTTCCAGAGCATCAGCACTGTGATCCTGGAATGGAAATTCCTGGAATTAAGCCAAAGATTTCCTTGAATTTTACCCAAATTTCCCCATTTCATCCTCAAATTTCCACAAAATCCCCACTGACTTTAATGGGGTAAACCTGCTTGCTCTAAATCCTTATTGACTTCAATGGGGTAGACCCAATGCCCCTAAATCTCTATTGATTTCTAGTGGGGGGGACCTGGTGTCTGAAAGATCTCTATCAGGACGTTAATATGACAAGAGATGGAGCAACTGAGAGATGTTGTAAAAGAGGGTTTATTGCTTTATGGGATCAGTCTCACAAAATGGTGAGACATTAAAGGTGTTACATCCAATGCCATAGTATCAAAGCCACCTCATTCTTAGTTACAATGCCTTATGTTAGTTTTTTAGCAAAATCTATGAAGTTTGCTAACCAATCATTAATTGCTTTGTTCCCTGTGGCTTTGTTGCAATGTGTCATTTTTCAACCAATTATATAACATTTCACGAAATTACATTGATGCATCTTAAACCTCTAGCTAACTATAACAGGTCCTATAGCTAAACTTTAAAATATTTTACTATCTTCCTTTCCATATTCTGTTGCTTATAAAAGACATATTTCTGTTTGCTTAAAATATGTATTTACTTAAACTGCAAATTTATATTCTTGTTTCATGTCTGTTTCACTTTAACGCTCTAATTCTTGAAACCTTCTCCAAGGTCTTAGGTCAAACCTTGTATCCATTTCTATCTCTGAGCCTGTATGCAGAAGGCCCTGAGAGCTCTCCATGCCTGCATTTCCCATACCACAGTATCTCAATGGACCCTTGGTTTCATGAGGGCTCAAAATGGTAGAAGGGTCTCCTTCTCCTGCCCTGTAGTGTAACTGTTGCCATTAGGAGCTGGAACAGAGATCACAGAGAGTTAAGGGAAATAAAATGTGTATTTATTGAGAGGCCTTCAAAGGCCATACCCTGGCAGTACCAGTGCCTCAGTGTGGCCCCTGCCCTGCCTGGATGGCTCCAAGGTGGAAGTAAAAGACGGCTTGGTCACATAATTTCACATTTTTATAGATTTCAGTCCATTTGCACACTCCCTTTGGAGTCGACCATCCAATTAAGTCTCAAATTGTAAGGTGTCATCCTCCTCACCTCCTGGCTGGTCCGCCTTTCTCCTTTCACATTGTTTATTCTTAGGGCCTGGAGTTTGAAGAAACTGTCCTTGAATCAATAGCTGGAATCCGACTGTTTTGTCTTCATCACCCTAAGCACAATGGAAAAGCATACCCAAGCAGAACAGAAAACTCAGAACTTAAGGCATCATAATAAAGGTCTCCTTGGTTCCACGGTGTCAGAAAGGCCCCATCGTCCCATGGAGCCCCACACTGTCACTGTGCTCCCCTTGTTTCCATGAGGCCCTGCTGTGCTACAATGGCCCCAATGGCTACAAAGGCCTCTAGTGAGACTCTCCACAACCACCTGAAAAGAGGCTGCAGCCAGGTGGGGGTCAGTCTCATCTACTGAACAAACACTGACAGAACGAGAGTCTGTCTTAAGATGAGGCAGGGGTAGTATAGGTTTGATACCAAGAAAAACCTTCACTGAAGCAGTGATTGGGCACTGGAATCTTCTGCCCAGAGAGGGGTGGAGTCACCATCCCTGGAGGCATTTGAAAAGAGACTGGGCGTGTCACTCAGAGCCATGATTAAGTTGATGAGGTGACATTAGGTCATAGGTTTGACTTGATGATCTCCATTTTCCAACCTTGTTAATTCTGTGATTCTGTTTCATAATAATCTCCATTGTTCCATGAGGCCCTGCAATGTCTCAATGGTCCTTTGGTTTCATGAGTCCCCCACAGTGTTACAATGGACTCTTGGTACCATGAGGTTCCCCAGTGTCACAATGGTCTCTTGGTCACAATGCACTTCTGATTCCATGAGTTTTCATACTCGCAGCAACCGTTCTGCAGTATCACCATGGACCCTTTGTTCCATGAGTTTCTGGAATATAACATGGTCACCTTGGTTCTGTGAGGCTCTGCAGTGTCACACTGGACTCTTTGGTTCTGTGAGGTTCTGCAGTGTCACAATTCACCCATGATTGCAGGAGATTCCATAGTGTCACCAGGGCCTCCTTGGATCTGCAGTAGACAATGGACCATTGGTTCCATGAGGCCCCACAGTGTCACAAGAGCCCATTGGTTCCATGAGGCCTTTCTCTATCACAATGGACTTTTGGTTCCATGAAGTTTCTCAGTGCCACGGTGGTCTCCTTGGATCTGCAGTGTAACAAGGGATCATAGGTTCCATGTCCAGCAGTGTCCCTGCAAAGTCAGTGCTGCTTCCAGCAGTGCCTCTCACCCCAGGTCACAGAGGTTGCTCTTCCCTGCCTGGAGGGACATCAAGTGAGCGGGTCAGGAGTCTGTGTTTGCAGTGCAGGGACATTCCACAGTCCTGAACATTCTGTGTGTGTGGGGGGGGGACAAACCCAGTGAGCACAAACACCTTCAGCTGTTTCTGGTGTTTCCAGAGAGCAGTGACCCCTGGGAACCCCTGGATGCAAGGCTGGGATGAGCTCCTGTGCCCAGAGCTCCCTGTGTCCATACCTCTGGCCCCTGGGGCAGGGGCAGGGCAGGGTGACACTGCAGGGCTGAGGTCCCTGCCAGGCTCTGGCAGTGGCAGCAGAGCCCAGGGAGCCCCTGCCCATGCTGCAATGAACTGTCTGTGTGTGTGCCAGGGAAGGACTTGTGTCCCTGGACACCCCTGGGGCTGTGAGCAGGGCATGAGCCCAGCTCAGGGGTGGGCACCTGACAGAGCCCTGACATTTCTGGCTGTGCCCATAAGAGCAGAGTTGGGCAATTTGGCTGTGGTTAAACCCCTATGGGCATCCAGTGACAACTGAGTGTCTCTGTCACTGTCCCTCCTTACACAGAAAACAGAAAGGTGAACAGTTGTGGGTCACTATAAAGAGAGATTAATGTCAGGGGGCCTGCAAAGCAAGGGCCAAATGCAGAAGCAAGGAAAACCACGGAGACAAGAATTCAGCAAAAGAATTCAACACATGTCATAGTTGCTTTAGAAGACAAGTGTATTAATACAGAAAATCCAGAGGCCCTCTTATCCCCCTCATGTCCCTGCTGATCAGGACATCCCATGGAATGGAAAATCCCTTGGGTCAGTCCAGCCCAGCTGTCCCATCCCTGTGTCCCCAAGAACACTTGCGCCCCCTCCAGCCCATTGGTTTAGGGGTTGCAGAGATGCCTCATGTGGGGCCAGCCCCGCTCAGGAACAGCCAAAGCCTTGGGCTGGGACCAAACCCACTCCAGCTCCAACAGCCAAGCACAGCAGGACAGGGGCTGCTCTGGGCAAAGGGAACTCCATGCCAGCCACACCCAGACCAAGGGGCTCAGGGGGCTCTTCCCACCTTTGTTATTCACAATTCAATGAATCTATTCCTTGGAGAGCTCTTTGAAGACAGAATTGAGAGACAGGCAGAGTAGAGCTATAAAATGCACCAGTACAAACACAGCAGCTCCTGTGAGGAATAAACTTTCCCAGGGAAGGGCTGTGGAAGGAGAGGCACCCAGGAGGAGGAGGATGAGCTCAGTGCATATGTGTGTGTCCCCCAAGGCACAGAGGGCGAGGATGGCAGAGGTCAGTGCAGGGCTGGCAGTGGCAGGGCAGATCCAGGGGCAGTGAGATGGGAGTGTGCAGCCTGCAGGGACACAGCAGCAGCTGTGGGACAGCACAGGACAAGCTGTGCTGGACATGGCCAAGGGCCCTGGCAGGGCTGGCAGTGCCCAGGAGAAGCCAAGTCTTGGTGCTCTGGAGCACAGCAGGGTCTGTGCCACCAAGGGCTGTGAGGAGACACCTTGTCCTGAACCTAAAAATTGTATCATTTGCAACAATTCCATTATGTTCAGTGTCACAATGCTCTCCTTGGATCCATGAGGCCCCACAGTGTCACAATGGCCCCTTGCTGCCATGGCACTGTGTAATGTCACAGTTATCTCCATGATTCCATACTGCCATGCAGTGTCACAATGCACCATTGGTCAATGAGGCTCCAGTGTCACCATGGCCACTTGGTTCCATGGACCCCACAGTGTCACTGTGGTCCCCTTGGTCCACATGGCTCTGAAGTTCCACAATGGCTCTTTGGTTCCATGAGGTTTGGTACAGTCACAATTCACTCCTTGGTTCCACGAGGCCCTGCTGATTCTCAGTGCCCATGATCCCATGAGTTTCCATGGAGCCACCACGGTGTCCTTGGATTTGCAGTATCCCTATGATCTCCTTGGTGCCATCCTGCCCCAATGTCTCAGTGGCTTTTTGGTTCCAAGAGTTTCCACAGTGCCACAAGGGTCTCCTTGGTGCCATGAGGATACAAAAATTCCAAATAAACATTGAGCAACATTCGCTTAACACACCCGAGAACATCTGTCTCCATTCAAATTAGGGGTTAAAGATGAGAATGGCACCAGCAGCTTCCATCTGCAACAGAGACCTAGGAAAAGGACAGGGACAGAGACTTCAGCTGAAAGACTCTGTGAATTCACAGAATCACAGAATCCCTAGGTTGGAAGAGAACCTCAAGATCAAGTGCAGCCTCTGCCTAACACCTCCATATGGCACCAATTGCCATTTTTTAAACATATAGGGGTGGTGTCTCCACCAACCTCAGGAGAGATAATTCCAGAATTTTACCACATTTCCTGTAAAAAAACATTTTTCCTAATATCCAACCTATATTTCCCTTGGCAAAGTTTAAGACTGTGTTCTCTCATTCTGTCAGTTGCTGCCTGGTGAAAGAGACCAACCTCCACCTGACTAAAACCACGGTTCAGGAAGTTGTAGAGAGTGATAAGGTAACCTCTGAGTCTGCTTCTCTCCAGGATAAACAACCCCAGCTCCCTCAGCTGCTCCTCACAGGACTCGTGTTCCACACCCCTCACCAGCCTTGTTGCTTTTCTCTGGACACACTCCAGCACCTCCATGCCCAGAACCAGGCACAGCACTCAAGGTGCATCCCAAGCAGATCTGAGTACAGGGGAAGAATCATTGCCCTGGTCCTGCTGGTCACACCATTCCTGATCCAGGTCAGGTGCCATTGGCCTTCTTGGCAACTGGACACACTGCTGGCTCATGTCCAGCGTGCTCTCCATCAGTGCCCCCAGGTCCCTTTCTGCCTGGTCACTGTCCAGCCACTCTGTCCCCAGCCTGTAGCACTGCAGGGGTTTTTGTGGCCAAAGTGCAGGACCTGGGACTTGGTCTTGTTAAACCTGACCTTGTTGGATTTGGGCCCTGGATCCAGCCTGCCCAGGTCCCTCTGCAGAGCCCTCCTACACTCCAGCACATCCACACTCACATCCAGCTTGGTGTCATCCGCAAATTTGCTGATGGTGCTCAATTCCCTCATCCAGATCATCAGTGCAGATATTGAAATCCACTCTGGCTGGCTCTGATCCCTCAGCCATCCTGTAGGTGCCTTGTGATGTCTCTCAAGGTGATTGTTACATCACTTTGCTGGGCACTGAGGTCAGGCTGACAGGTCTGGAGTTCCCCAAATCCTCCTTCCAGCCCTTCTTGGGGATGTGCACACATTGGTACCTCCAGTCCTCTGGGACCTCCCTGGTGAGCCAGGACTGATGACAAATGATGGAGAGCAGCATGGGGAGCTCATCCAGCAGATCCTTCATCCTCCTAGGATGGATCCCATATAGTCCCAGAGACACCTGTGAGAATCTGAGTGGTTTAGCAGGTCCCCAGCTGCTTCCTCCTGGATTACAGGGTTCTGTTCTGCTCCCTGTCCCCATCTACCAGCTCAGGAGAACATGTGTCCTGAGGAAAATCCGTGTTATTGCTGGAAACTGAGGAAACAAAACAGAAACCTCAAATCTTTACTGAACTTTACTTACTATATTCCCCACTGCATCCATTTAAGAGCTAAAATTCTCCTTGTCCCTGCTATTGTTATAAATTAATTTTTTAAAAATATTTTTCATGTTTTTTTACAAATGTGGCCAGGTTATGCCTAATGGAGCTTCCACTTCTCTACTTTTCTTTCTTCAAACGCTAACAAAATCCTTAAAATCTTTCTGAGTTGCCTTCCCCTCTATTCAAAGGTGATGCACCTTCTTCAGTTCCTTCAAAATCTCCATGCCCAGCCATGCCAGTCATTTTACTCACTACCTTCCTTTTGGACAAAGGGACAGGCTGCTCCTGCTCCTTCAAAACTTTTTGAGCACAGTCCACCCTTCTTGTAATCCCTTTTTTAAAAGACTGTTCCCCTTTAAAAATCAGTACCTGATTCGTTACTCCCCAAATCTGCATCCTGAAGAGGCCAAAGTCTGCTCTGGAAAATTCCAATGTAGAAGTTTTGTTGATGCCCCTTCTTCTTTCACAGAATATTGAAAACTCAATTATTTAATAGTCACTGTACCCCTCTGTCACCCTCTGACCACCATATCTCCAACCAACCCTTCTCTTTTTGCGAACAGCAGGACACAGAGCTTTCCTTGGGAATTTAAAGGAAGGAAAACTCCCTGAAGTGCAGCCTGGAAGGTTCAGCCTGGAGGTGAGGAAGCAGCAAAGTCCCTGAAAGGGCAGAATGTTGGTGGCCCAGGTGTCCCAGCTGAGGCTGGGCCATGCCATGGCTCTGTGTGCCAGGAGCCGGCAGCGCTGGGTGCAGGGAGCCCAGGGAGGGCACAGCAATGCTGGGCTGAGAAATGCTGGGGAGACAGCGAGATGGGCGTGTGCAGCCGGCCAGGGCAGAGGAGCAGCACGCACAGGGGCACAGGCTGCAGGAGAGATGGCCAAGGGCTGGGCAGGGCTGGCAGGGCCAGAGGCACCCAGACCTTTGTGCCCTGGGCTGGGCAGCGCCTCTGGAGCCCCACAAGAGGAACTTTTCCTGCAGGGGCTGCACTTTGCTGCTGCCTCGGCCCTCCCTGAGCAGGCTGGCAGGGCTTGCAGGGTGATGCTATTTGTCCTTGCTGCCCCTCCCATCCCAGTGCCCCAGGAACAGCCCCAAGCCACCCGTGAGGGACAGGCCCTGCTGGGCCAGGCCTGGGCTCAGCCCTTGGCCTTTCTGCTGCCTCCAACCAGCCCAGGCCTTGCTCAGCATTGCAGTTCCTGCTCACAGCCTTTGGCTCCTGCAATCCTGACCTCAAGGATCTGCTCTCACCAGTCCCTGGGAGCCTTTGGCAGTCCCTGCCCTCAATGGGGCCAGTGATGCTCCAAGGGACTTGGAGTTTTGCTTCTGCCTCCTTGAGCAGCTTCTTCAACCTTCTCTCAGTGCCTGGGGCTCCTGGACTCAGCCCCAAATCTGTCCTGTTACAAATATGATTCCTGCTAATTAAATTGTAATTATATTAGCAAAATTGTTGCTTTGTATCAATAGAAAAATTGTACCTAAAAAAAAAAATTACTTAATCGTTCCAAAGCATAAGAGATAAAGGAAGGTTAAGCAAAGCAGATGGTATCATTCTCCAGATTTTCAGTGGGAGTGGAGCATCTAGAAATAAAACTTTTCACCTTGAATTGAGCCAAATTGGGATGATTCCAAGCATTAGACACTTGGCTTGTTATGGGAACATTGGCTTAATTATATAACTCTAATCTCAGTGCACCTGTGCTACCTGAAAGACCACACAGTGAACCCTGAGGAAGACCCAGAGCCTTCACCAGAAACAAGATCCCCGAAGGGAGGAGAGACCCCCGACCATTGTTGAAGCATGAGCAACACAACAGAGTGATGGAGATTTTAGGAATAGGATCTAGGAGGAGATTTCCAGAACATTCTGTATTAATATGTATTAGTAATCTATATAAATGAGATTTTAGCTTGATTCAGTTGGCATGGTGTGAGAGGAAGGGCCCTCCCCATACCCCTGGTTGGTTTAGTTTATGCTTTATTTGAACCCAATCTCAATTACACTAAAATACTCACTGCCAAATTTTGTATTTATTTAAATATACATAACAAATATACTTTGTTTGAATTTGTTTATATACAATTACTGCTATTATTAATAAATTACTGCTAAATTTACATTTGTTTTTTGATTAATTGTACAATCAAAGACTCCATTCATAACAATTTTGGGGATCATTAAAATGCAGAAAGATTCCAGGAGCTCTTTGTATTTCTTCAATTGTCTTCAAGACTCCAGGGCTTGTGTAGATGCTCTGAGACATTTTGGAGTTTTCCTAAGAAGGAAGATTTGAAAGTGCATCATGACTTTACTCAAGGGAATGTTTTTTAATTTTCCTGTTCAGAGGCGAAGTGATAGAAGCATTTCCCAAGTGACCTTGATGCAGAATGTCTCCTTAGGAGGTCTGGGCACATTGAAGAATGAGCCCCTTTGCAGGCTGAGTCTGTTTGGACAACTTGCCCCTTACCCCCATCATCACCATATCATGATGTCTCCCACCTGGTGCTGAAAACCCAAAATATTAAAAACCTCATTATTTCTCTTTGTAATAAAAATGTTATTTAATTTTAAAATTAAAATTGATTTTCCTTATTTGTAATATTGTTATTCTATATTTTTAGATCAAATTTTTATATTTGTAATAAAAATATATTATTAGCAACCAAAAAAAATTATTGGTCATTGCTTTTATGTAATACAATTCCCTTCATTAATTAAGCTCTCTTGATAATTTATTTCTCCCTTTTTAGGAGAATTCATAATGTTTTAGTTATTTTTTTAATCTTTTTTATATCTTTTTTTTCAGACAGGTTCAGGGTGGGAACTTCGGGGTCCAGGGAGACATTTCTGGGGCACATTTGGGGCAGTTTTGGGTCTGGGGGAAGAATTTTGAGGGACAGGAGGACACTTGGGGGCATTGAGTGGGCACTAAAAAAGAACTTAGGGATCCTGATGGAAAGTCTGGGCTTTGAAGTGGCTCATGGGGGTCTGTAAGGGGGTTCTCCGGGGTGCAGGGCATGATGGGAGTTGTAGGAGTAGGTATAATACAGTTTAATGGGGCCGCAGAGCATCATGGTTATTCCAGGCGCAGCTGCAATGTCTCTCGGTGAAGCATGGGGCATGATGGGAGATGAAGTCATTGCTTGAATAGCACTCTATGGCACCACAAAGCATGATGGGAGCTGTAGTCCCGGAAGTGATTCTAGTGGAGTGTTTACGAGCTCTGGGAGGGCACTTGGGGGACACTTTTGCCTCTGAACAGAAACTTCAGGTTCTCAGGGAGGAATGTTTACAGTTCGGGAGCACTTGGGGGAGCTTGGGGAGCTCTAACCAGGCACTTTAGGGCACGGGGCACAGCAGGAGTTTTAGGCACGGGACTGTGTTATAAGGTGCTCTGAGCACACGGGGGATAGCAGCAGATGAATTCCCAGAAGTGGCTGTAATGGGCATCTGTGGGGTTGGGAGCATTCAGGGGATTCTGGGACGTTTTTGGGGGTACGCAAATGGGCACTGAGGGGACACTTAGGGATCCTTGGAGTTTCTGGAGGACATCTATTGGGCATATTGGGGGGATACCGGGGTTCTGTGGAGCACGGGGCATGATGGGTATTGTAGTCCCGGCTCCAATGGGGCTCTATGGTGCTGCAAGGCATGCTGGGAGTTACAGGCACAAAGGAAAGATGGCGCAGACTCCAGGCACCACCCCTGAGGCCTCGGTCCCCCGCCTGAACCTCCTTGGTGGCACCTTGGGCTGGCACATACCTGACAAGTGTGTCTGTTTTCACAGGGGAAAATAGGGTGTTTTAGATTGCTTCAAAAGTAAAACAAAGGGGAGAAAACCATGTTTGCTTGAGTGGAGGCAGTTCTCCAAGCACAGCAGGTCCCAGGTGAGTAAGGACAGAGAGGATGGGGTTGGGGAATGTGGAGCAAGGTTGCCCACACAGGCTCAGACCTCAAGGCACAGCTTCTCTGAGCAGGCCAGACATCCTGAGGAGAAACTCTGGATCAATATCAATCACAGAATGCTGCAATCACCTCTGCTTAAAGAGAACAGTAATAAAATCCATCCTTTAAAATAGGAATGGATATTTTTAAGAAACAATTTGAAGTGTTTTTCCATAACTATTATAGGAAATATTCCTAATGAACTACACCAGACCAGAGGGAAATCAAGGCAGAGCCATGGTTTCTTAGGAAACCTCTCAAGAACTCCAAGTGAGAATCAAACTCCAAAGTTCCTTAAAGTTTTAATGGGTCCCGGTGAGGGACACAACTGGGAAAGTGTCCCCAAGCCTCAATCAGAGCAGAGAACTGGAGGCAGAGATGACAGATGGGGACAAAGAGAAGCCAAGTTTGGTGCCCTGGGGCACAGCAGGGTCTGTGCCACCAAGGGCTGTGAGGAGACACCTTGTCCTGAGGCACTGGGGCCTCCTGGCACAGCCCCAGCAAGGCTGGGCACTGTCACCCCTTGTCCTGCCCTCAGCTTCCCCCCACATCCCAGTGGCCTCAGGGATCTGCTGGGACCAGTCCCTGGGGAGCCTTGGTCAGGAATGGCCCTGAGGGTTCCTTCATGCTCACAGGGACTGCGGGTTTTTCCAAGGGCTTTGGGTTTTGCTTGGAGTCTCTGAAAGCTTTGTGCAATCATGGCCTCCAGTTACCCTCTTTAATTAGTCTCTTGAGAGACTTTGTCAGTAACAACACTCAGTAGGGCTCAATGTCTCTAGGTGCTTAAGCTTTCAAAGATTCTTTACTTTTTCTATTCTACACTGCTTTTCTGAGAACTGACAAAACTCAGACAAAGGGGGGTTTCAATTTTTTTTAATAAATACAAACTTTTTAAGGTTTCCCACTGCAAACAGGCACAAGGTGCTACCAAGGTAATTCCTCATCCCCAAGGTAGAGCCCTGCAAGCAATGTTTGAGACCTTTGCACTCCTTGATTCCCTGAGGCCTTGCAGTGTCAGAAAGGCTCCTTGGTTCCAGGAGGTTCTGGACTATCACAGTGGAGATTTGGGTCTATGGGCCTCCATGGTGTCACAATGCTCTTTTTGGATCCATGAGGCCTCGATCTGTCACAATGGACCCTTGGTTCCATGAGGTTCATTGGTGTCACCATGGTCTCCTTGGTTCCATGAGAATGCACCCTTGGTTGCATGAGGTTCCTGCAGCAGGACTTCCCCTATGGCCCAGCAGAACTCATCTGATCTGTCCATCAGCTGGGCCATAACTCTCCCTCTAAGGAATTGCTGAGATAACCCAGGCTGGACATCTGTCCTGTCCTGAGTTCTCTCTGGTGCCAGGGAGGTGGAATTCCCAGCTGACCATGAGCATCTTGCTCTGAGACCAGGTGAAGGGAGATAAGCCTTGAATTCCTGAGTGACACACACTTCACTTTACAAACAATAAAAGCCACACAAAATTTTCACAAAGCAGAAGTCTTCTGCATAGTCCCTGCAAACGGGCAGGGCTTCTCTCCCAGTTCTGGATGCATCTTCGTGGTTTCTTTTCTGGAAGCTGAGTGAAAGGGCTCCATGTGCACTCCCTCATCAATTTGGTGGTAAGTTACATTGACTCCTGATCTCTGCTGTTTCTTCACTAGCTGTAATAAAGGTAAGTTTATTGTACACTGTGTTTGTATCTACCTGCACTTCTTTTGTTCATCCTGTACAGTAAGTAGTCCATTTAAAGATTCTTGTCTGTTTATGTTGAATCCATTCAGTAAATAATTCATTTTAGAATAGACCTAATCAGCCATGGTAAAGAACTTGTGCGAAAGAGCAATTTGGGCTGCAGGCTACCTTAAACAGAGTTGCTGCCAGAAACCTGAGCATAAGGCAACACTTGTCTAAGATTTCATTCCATTTGTAACATACTTCATTTAAGAACAAAATGAGAGAAGATCTTTTCTTTTCCACATTTATTCCTTTCCTGTTTATACAGTGATATCAGCAATCTCTAGTTGACATTGATCCCCAGCACCTCCTAATGCAGTCTGAATAGATATGAAAATCAAGACGCTTTATGGCTGACAATCAATCACGCTTTGTCCTTACCCCACCCCACCATTTCCCTTATCCAACCCCTGACACTCAGAGCAGCCCTGTGCAAATCTGAGCTTCCTCCACTCCAGTCTGTGCCTGCAGCTTTCAGCTCCATGGCACCAACTCCCACCTGCTTTCCTTGGAGAATGAACTGCTCAAGACACAGAAGAATGTTCATTTATTGTGAGCAAATAAACCAAGGGAAGGCACAGCTCCATAAAAAACAAAAATCATTCCTCTACTGAATATTACATCCCCTTTCCACAGCAGACAGTCTCAGAGCAATGGAAAACATATCCTGTGCCCAGCACAGATCCCAGGATGCCCCAAACCCTCCCAGCCCCGATTCTGCCCAGATTTGCTCTTTGCACACGAGCCCCACACTGAAGTCATGAGCTGCCTCCAATGCCCAGAGGAAGGAAAGGAGAGAAAGTGGTTGCAGAGCTCTCTTGTGCACAGCTACAGTTGCACTAATGCCGATATTCTGGGCTCACGATACCTTGATCCAACACGCTCTACTGCATCTGTTACCTGGGTAGAAATCTGACTGGATGCCAGGCCCAAGGAGTGCTGGGCAATGGAGCCACATCCAGGGGTGTCCCCAGAGCTCAGGATTTGGGCCAGGGCAGTTCAGTCTCTTTCTTGCTGATCTGGATGAGGCCATCGAGGGCACCCTCAGTCAGATGCCTGGTGAGCCCAGGCTGGCTGGGAGTGTGGCTGTGCTGCAGGGCAGGAAGCTCTGCAGAGGGATCTGCACAGGCTGGAGCCAGGGGCCCAGGACAATGGGATGAGGTTCCCCAAGGCCAAGGGCTGGCTCCTGCCCTGGGCTCACAACCACCCCAAATCCCTGACTGTGCCCTGCCCCTGATCCCCACAGCCTGTCCTGTTTCCTTCATCCCTGCAGTGCCAGGCCCTTTCTGGGACAGGGGAGCTTTGCTCTGGGGATGAAGGGAGGTGCAAGTGCCACCCCTGCAGTGGGAACCACAACTCATCAGGTTGGTGTTCTTTGGGGGTCAGGAACTGGTGAGACTCAGAAGCATAGATAAGTTTCTCTTCATGGCCAACAAAAACAAATATAACAATGATATAATTCCATAAACATCACAATTTCTCCTCAGCTCTGTGCAATGTCAAAGCAGTATCTGATGTGTCCAATGTGGGAGGATAGTTTGTAGGGATAGTACAGAAGGCAATCTTTCCCGATGAATTACAGCCGTACTGATTGCTGGGAAATGAAAACAGCCTTGCCTGCATAATGAGGATGGGTATTCTAAAAGTGTGGGCTAACTAGTGAAGGATAAGTTACTGATGCAGCTAGAGCTTGAGACCTAGAGATGGCTGCAGTTTGGGATGGAGTCTGCAGGCTGTGCTGTGAGGAGGAAGGGGCATGTTATTGTGTAAGGGTCAGACAAGGTAAGATGCTGTGTGAGGGACACACAGGGTTAGGTGTCCACGTAGGGGACAGGTTGGGGTCAACCTGTCTTGCAGAAGGAAATTTAGAGAGAGGAGAGAAGAAGTCAGTGCTCTGTGGAGCTCCACATGAGGAAAGGGTCAGAGTTGGCTGAAAGAAATAATGAGAAGTATTTAATAAAGTGTTGATGCTTGGTTAGCAACCAATGGACATGGCTCAGCTGAGGCCTTATTAGCAGGCCATGAAAATTGCTCATCTGAGTGTCAGTGCACAATCTAGCTGCTAAAACTGCAGTATTAAAAAGGTCAGGCTATAGCAGCCTATTCATAAATTGATACTACTGCAGCTAGATATATGAGAGAAGAAGAGATGGATAGTTTGTTGCTATAAGAGGATAGGTGCAGTAGGTTTGTGCTAAAAAGCACGTATACAGACTTAGCTAAAAAAGTAGAAGGGTGGTCTTCTCATCCTTGCAAGAGCCAATAGTAGGAGAAGTATATGTACCTAAAACAAATGAAAGTATGCCAAATATGCATTAGTCATTATATTTTGGATTATAAATGTAGATGGTGTCTTCAATAAATTGAAGTATGCTTTATCAATCACACTGATTGGTTGCATATTTCCCTCACCGAAACTTCTCCACAAGTGGCATCCAGAACAGGGACCTTGAAGCTCTGCCACTCTGCACTGACCCACCGCCGGAAGTAAGCGAGCTGGCAAGCACCAAGCAGCAGCGCTTGGAGGGCAAGGATCTCTGTATGCTGGCATAGGAATGGATCCCGTGCCTGAGCCGCTCCCGGTAAAGGAAGCTCGCCATCCCGGTTACGCCGCCGATCAAAGGCTGCCATGCGCACACGTTAGCAGGCAATTGGATTTGGTTGCTGGACTGCCCCTTTCGTTCTTTTGTAAAAAGGGAGGGATATGGATAAGCAAGCATCATATTATTTATTTAAATGCTTTTTAGAAAAGCGAAAGGTAGAACTTGATCTTAATAAAAATTTGCCCAAGGTGTTAGACTATGCTAAAGAACAGGGCTTTTTTACCAACCCAGATGACTTTTTCAAAATTGAGGA
>NW_027636234.1:0-22616 GCF_903797595.1 Erithacus rubecula
ACCTGGAGGGACGTGCAGCACACCTGGAACCGACTGCCCCAGGGGTGGAAACACAGCCCCACCATCTGCCACTGGCTGATCCAGGCTGCACTGGAAAAGGGTAAGCTCCAAAACATCTGCAACACATCAATAACATCATTGTGTGGAGGAACAGGGCAATAAAAGTATTTGAGAAAGGAGAGAGGATCATCCAGATTCTGCTGGTAGGAGGTTTTGCCATTGAGAAGAGCAAAGTCAAGGGACCTGCCTGAGAGATCCAGTTCCTGGGAGTAGAGTGGCAAGATGGACAGAGCCAGATTCCCACTGAAATAATCAATGAGATCATCACAGTGTCTCCACCAACCAGCAAGAAGGAAACAGAAGCTTTCCTATGGGCCACAGGTTTTTAGAGAATGCATTCCTGAGTGCAGCCAGATTGTGAGCCCTCTCTACCTGCTCACCCTAAGAAGAACAATTCCAGCTGTGGGCCTGAACAGCAACAAACCTTAACCCAGACCAAGCCGAAAATCACTCATGCAGTGCCCTTGGCCCAGCCAGGATGGGACCAGAGGTGAGGAATGTGCTTTACTCTGCAGCCAAGAACAATGGCTTGTCCTGGAGCCTTTAGCAGAAGGTGCCTGGGGAGACTCGAGGCCGAGCACTAGAATTCTAGAGTCAAATTACAGAAAGTCTGAGGCAAACTACATTCAAAAAAAAAAGAACAATTAAGAACCCATCAATATCTTATCCACCTATGGGAAAGTTCAAGCCACCTCAAAAGACATTATCACAAAATCACAACTCTTCCTGGCACCCTGACACCCGGTGCTGGGGTGGATGTTTAAAGAAAAGGCTCCTCTACCCACCAAGCCACCCACACCACATGGAGCCCATGGATTGCTCTCATCCCACAGCACGGCCGGATTAGAAACACAAATCACCCTGAAATTTTAAAAATACTTAAAACCGGCCACAAGACAAAAACTTTCAGATGAACCAGAAGTGGAAAGTGGCCACAGAGAGCCCCACACGAAAAGTCACACAAGCTACTGAAGGAGAAGGTGAATCAAGTGCACTTGCTGAACTCAAAGCCATTCAGCTGGCCCTGGACACTGCTGAAAGACAGAACTGGCCGAATTTCTACCTTCATACTGAACCAGAAATAGTAACCAATGCTCTGTGGAGTTAGCTAGAAAGATAAAAAAGGCCAGCTAGCAACATCAAGGAAAACCAATTGAGGCTGCTGATGAGTGGTAAAATATTGCAACCTATAAGTAGGCACAAAACTGAAAAGCAGATTTAACTATAAATTGCATTTCTCAAGTTATCCATAACTGTAAGACATGTGCTAAAATCAAGCAAGCCAGGCCAATAAAGTCTCTCTAATATGGGGGACAGTATTCCAAATATAAGTATAAAGAAGCCAAGCAAATGAACTACAACACACTGCCTCAAACCCTCCAAGGCAAGTGCTACATGATCACAATTGCAGAAGCCACCACTAGATCATTAGAAACCCACCCTGTACCTCACACTACTACTCAAAACACCATCTGAAGCCCAAAAAAGCAAGTCCTATAAAGACACAGCACCCCTGAGAGAATCCTCAGACAACAGGACCCATTTCAAGAACAACCTTAGAAACACCTCAGCCAAAAACCAGGATATTGAATTAATAGATCATATCCCTTATCACACAGCAGCTGCCAGGAAAGTTGAACTGTACAACAGACTACTTAAAATCACCCTAAAGGCACTTGGCAGGGAAACATCCAAAAATTGAGAAATGAACTTAACAAAAGCCACCTCAATAGTCCACACCTGAGAGTCCATCACTCAAGCAAGTCCTGCCCAGTCTGAAGCCTTGCACACAGTGCATGGGGATAAAGTCCCTGCAGCACACATACAAGGTATTTTAAGACTGTTTAGATTAGGCCCACCTCAAGCAAAGGCAAACCAATCCGTACAATTGTTTTGGCTCAAAAACCCAGTTACACTTAGTAGGTAATGCAGAAAGATAAAGAAACCCATTGAGGACAACAGAAAAATCTAATCTTAATTGAGAGCTGTGTGTAAAGTTTTACTGTGGATAAAAATATAGAGCAGAGTTGAAAAAAGGTATTAATTAAGGTAGGATGCAGATGGTAATAGAATATGGAGTAGATAATGTCTTAAGTTGCAATGCAAGCTGCAAGCAGAAGTATACAATCCATCACCATCTGCTGAAACCAGGTGGAACAGGGCTCCTTATCTCTTCCATGACTCATCCCGCAGAATTCCTCCCCACAAGGAGTTATACCTTATGGGAGATGCCCTACCCAAGGAGAAAAGCCAAGGATTTCCTACCTAAATAAAATCTGAAATTTGAAACATCAGAGCAACCTTTCCCACTAAATTCCCAGAGGACCAGGCCTATCTTCATCACAAGTACATGTTAAAAAAGTAAGTACACCCTTCTCCAAAATCATTGCTCCAACAAAACCACATCTGTCACTCCAAGAAAACTACAGGTACCATTATTCAGACTGTAACCAACACCCTGCACTGTTTAATCACCTGAGGGGATCTGGAGGAACATTCCCAGTGAGAAAGTTCTCGAGCTCCCTGCAAGAGCACGGGGCAGAGCACACTCAGACTGCATGGCTGCTCCTGAGGCAGCCACCTCTAAGTGCTTCCCAGCCTGTCCCAAAGCATAGCAATTCCAGCTGAGCTCTTCCTCCCCTCCTTTGGAATATTTCTAGCCCAGTAGTTTGACAGTAGCACAAATGAACATGTTGGAAGGTGTCTCATCACTTTTAAGAACGCCAGAAGGGGAGCTGCCCAGAACTCAGTCCAGTTTGGCCTTGAACACTCCAGGGATCCAGGGGCAGCCACAGCTTCTCATGACAACCTGTGCCAGGGCCTCAGCACCCTCACAGGGCAGAATTCTCTCCCAATATCCCATCTATCTCTGCCATGTCTCGGTAGGAAGTCACTGTCCCTTGTTCTGTCCTTGCAGGTCCCTCGCTTAAGTCCCTCTCCAACTCTCTTGCAGCCCCCTCAGGCATTGGAAAGGGGTTCTAAGGTCACCCTGGAACCTTCCCCAGGCTGGACAACAGCAACTCTTGCATCCTTTTCCCTTGGCGCTGATGCTCCAGCCCTTGGAGCATCTTCCTATTAATCCCATGGCCTCCTCTGGGCCTCTGCGGATCATCTTGGAGATGTCAGGGAGAAACCCATTCTTGCCTCTGGGAAGAACTGAGGCTGTGCTGTAAATTGGGCTGAAGGGAAGGCAATGAAAAGCTACTCCCTTGTTTGTGCCTACGGACTCCAGTGGAACAAGGATGGAGCGGGAGATGTGGCCAGGAGCCCCCATTCCCTCCCAGGCCTGTCCCCACAGCAAGCACCAAAGCTCTGGAACAGCCAACTGTTAATCCCTTGCTATTCCCAAGGGGAACCAGTTCCCCTGAGGCACACGCCCAGCCCAGCCAGGTCCCTGCTGGGTCTGGCACACGGAGAGCAGTGGCTTTTTCACTCACCCGCCGGCTGTCCATCTGCTCCTTTGGCACCAACAGTCACCAAATCCCAGTGTCCACAGTTTGTTGACTTTTGCAGGGTCTAAACCCCAGTGACCAAAGCCCTTGGCCTTTGCAGAGTCTAAACCCAAACCTCGAAAGGCCCTTGGCCTTTGCAGAGTCTAAATCCAAATCTCCAAAGGCCCTTGGCCTTAGCAGGGTCTAACCCCAATCGCCAGATGTCGTTGGCCTTAGCAGGGTCAATAGCACACAAAAGGTGCCGTTGGCCTTGGCAAGGTCTGAGCCCCAACGCTCATGAGCTGTTGACAGCTCCAGGGTCCAAACCCCAATGAGCCAGGAGCTGTCGATTGTTGCCAGGATCCAACCCCCAACATTCCAACATTCCATGGCCTGCTGACGGTTGCCAGGGTCCAACCCCCAACATTCCAACATTCCATGGCCTGTTGACGGTTGCCAGGATCCGGAGCCCATCATTCCAGGGACTGGTGGAATGGCCCTCCCCGGCTCTCCCCAGCGCCAGCTCCCTGCTGGCTCTGGCACCTGCCCTGCCTCCCCCGTGTCCCCACAGTCGTGCCGGGCAGGGCCCTGGCTCAGAACATGAGCTACAAGTTGCTGGTCCAGACAGCATCAATTTTAAGGCTCAGCATTCTCAAGAACCACATCCTCTTTAGGGATGCGCTTAGTTCCTGAGTCACAGGAATTCTTCTGTCTTCCCTGACATGGGGGAGATGTAAGAAAAAGCCCATAAAGATTCTTGGTGCTTACAAATATTCATAGAAAAGAAAGCCTTGTGTTTAGAACAGTCACATGAGGAGGAAAAATGGTGTTTCAGGGGCTTTTGAAATTCCTGCAGAGAAATGCCAAGAGCTGCAGTGTTTAAGGCTTATAAAATAGATCAAAAATGACACCGTCACAAGTGCAATTTTTTCTCTGCACTGTGTTTGGCAATATATCTAGATCTTCTAGGCAGAAGAAAATTCTTGTTGATTACATCAAAGATTCCTCGCTAGGAACAGACCTTCAAGAACACATAGGGTCTGCTTGGAAAAGCTTTAGTAAGTATTTTTTGCCCTCATCTTCAATAGCACTCTTCTGTGTCCTATGGAGGACTTCTGTGTCCCAGTTGACAGGAACTGGCAGGGCACAAATCCTCCATGGAAGAGAAGAGCTGCACCTGCCTTCTCCAGGGCCTGTCTCTGCAGAGACTGATGGCCCAAGGCTGTCACTGCCAAGTGACATCAGTTCAGAGATCAATGCAGCTTCAAGTCTCTGTTCCACAAGAGCAGCCCTGGGCTCCTTGAGCAGAGCTGCAAAGGAGCAGGAGAGCTCCTGGTGAAGGTCTGACAGCTCTTGCCTGGTTTTTGAGCAGCTCTCAGTGTAGTTCTGCTGGTATTGTCAGTCCCGGGCCAGCTGTGACTGCAGCAGGGACACCTGGAAGAGGCACAAGGCCCAGCTCAGACAAGCCCACGCTGGCAGCAGCATCCGCAGCCCCACGGTACCGGCTGTCGGGCACACACAGCCTCCAACTCCAGCCCTCACCAACACTCTGCCCTTGGGGAAGGGAAAGGAACAGGCTCCCAGACTGCCCCTGAACAGAGCTCAGATGGTCAACAAGTCCAGTTCATGGCAGAAAAACCCTTCCCATGTACATCCCTCAGCCACCACAGCTCTATTAGAGTTCTGACAGCATGGAGGAACCCTACTCTGATTTCCAAAGCACACAATTGTGGCACTGACCCATTTCTGTGCCTCAGCAAGAGGGCTGCTGCTCCCCTGAGCTACTGGAGGACTCTTTACTTGAACTGTGGGACAGCCAGCCCAGGTGTGAGGGGAATTTGGTGCTTGGGGATTTTGGTGCTTTCTTGAGGCATTTTAACACCCCAAGCCCCATTTATACCTCTCAATTTCAAAATTATACCTTAATTTTAACTTGTTTGTATTTATTCATCTTTATTATGCTTCTACTCAATTTTACTTGCTTTCAAGGGATTCTTAAAAGGATTTGGGGGATTTTTTCAGGGGTTTCTTGGTTTTGACAGGTCTTAACACACAATGCACATTTTCAACCCCCTATTGTTTAAATGTAACTAAAATATAGCCTTAAATATTTCACACTTATTCAAATTTATTCCATCTTTGTCTGTTTAATTGAAATGTGGAGGAACTGCTCCCACCCCACCCCCGTCCAGCTCAGCCAATCCCTGAGGGAAGTTTGGCTGAGGCGGGAACTGCTCCTGCCCCGCCCCCGTCCCGTCCAGCCAATCCCTGAGCAGAGTTTGGCTGAGGCGGGAACTGCTCCTGCCCCGCCCCCGTCCCGTCCAGCCAATCCCTGAGGGGACTTTTCCCCGCCTGTGGTTTGGGCGGGAGCCGCCCTCCCATAGTCAATCCCTGAGGGGGGAGCGGCCGAGGTGGGAACTTCTTCCTGCCCCCCCTTGCTGATCACTCCCCCCCTCCCCTGCCTTGCCTCCACTGCCCCCTCGTGACTCTGAATTTTCCCCAGCTGCCCCAGTCTGGTTTATACTGGTTTATACTGGTTTATACTGGTTTATACTGGTTTATTCTTTCCCCTCCCCAGGTAGAGGAGCTCCAGTGCCCCCCATCCCCCAGAGCATAAAATTCACATCGCTAGAGGTTCATGTCCATAAAGGAAGCAGTGGAGTCCCTTGATTCGAACAAAGGGAGAGAGTCCATGAGGCGTGTGTCCAGTGGGGTCTCTCTCAATTAGTTGGAGCAAGTAGCCTTCTTTTCTCCTCATTTCCCGGCCGCATTTTCTTCTCATTCACTTTCCCCGTTGGCTGAGGTATTAGGAAGGTACTCGGGACATCCCGATCTGCCTATCCATGCCCCACTTAGTGTGTACCCTCCGTAAAACACAGGATGCATGATCATTACAACTAGCTAAATCAATTTATATTTTCTGCAAACTTTACTAATTGACATGGACTGCTCCTCAGCCAGGTTCATGCTAAACTCCTGAACTTTGTGTAGAAGAACAAAGACTTCATAGGACTGTGAGAGATGAGGAGATGTTTTGCTGAAGCCAAAAGTTTCTTCTCCCCTCCCTCCCCCATGCCACTGGTACTCACACACGGCCATGGCCTGAGGGGACACCCTGGTGGCCTTCAGGTGGGAGCTGGTGAGGGTGTCCTGACCAAGAGCCTGCAGGGCTTCAGCCCCTTCAGGGGAGGCTGGGAGGAGCTGCACCCTGAAATGGCCCCCGCAGCCCCTCAGCCATGCGGCTGCACTGGTGCATGACTGGCTCCATGCATTTGGAGGTGGGAAGGGGTCTCAGGACGTCCAGGGCGGCTTCTGGAGGAGCTTTGTGGGGGTTACAGTGGCTGGGGAGCTTCAGGGCATCTTGGGGAAACGGGCAATTTGGAATGGGGAGAATATGGGAGGGCTAGGGATCAAGGTTTTCTGTGTCTTTAGAGGTGGGGAGGGGACTGGGGGGCTGATTTTGGGGCCTGCTCTGATTATTGGGTACCCACCCCACCTCAGCAAAGGGCCAATGGTTTTTTTCTTCTCCTGTCCAGGAGGGAGGTGGGCTTTGAAGATCCCACCTTAATTGTGGGGGGTCCCTTTGTCACCAAAACAGCAGGAAAACAAAACAAAACAAAACAAAACAAAAAACCAAACCAAACAAAACAAAAAAAAAAACTCAAAAAAACCCCCTCAAAACAAAACAAAAAAAGCTTCTTCAACAGCATTTTTAGTGTTAGAGAATCCAAGTCATTACCTTATTCTGGCCAGAATGTTGTTCTCGCCAGGATGTGCAACAAATCATTTAATCCACACATTGTCCAGGTGTGCAGAGAAAATAATTCCATCACTCATGAATTTTACTAGATTTTTCAGATACTTACACAGTCAAAACCCATCGAAATGCATCTTGCAATGTACACTGGTCCCACATTATGCAGTTCTCAGTATTTGGTTGCCTATTCATTACAGTTCTCTTCACCTCTGATGCTAATTAGGTTCTGATTCTTATCTCTTTTCCCAGACCAGTGATGTTTGGAGTTGATTGCTGTTAATGATTGTTAATGGTCATTATCTCCAGTGTATCTTCTGTGCTACTCCCAGTCTGCTGAGTTGTTAAGCTTGTCAGACCTCACCTGCTGGACCAGTGCCTAAAAAGAAAGTTAAATTCCCTTTTCCCGTGCCAAGGGCGAATGTGGTGGATGCAGACTCAGAAGTTGTAAGCAGTCAGAAGTTGTAAGCAGTTAAATCGTTGTTACAACAGTTAACAGTTATGTTCTGAGAGTTGTTACATTACCCGTTAGGACGAAAGTATACATTCTGTACCCCTCACTCCCCCGCAACTCTGTAATGTTTCCCAGTTCCTACGTTACACTACCCGTTCTGCCGAGAATATACATTCTGTACCCCTCACTCCCCCGTAGCTCTGTATTCCCTAATGGTTCCCAGTTCCTACGTTCGCCATTGTCCCTCATCTCCTCCGCCTTTCCCTTCTCCCTATTTCCTGTTGCCTGCTGCTGCTCAAAAGACTCCGCCCCGTATGCAAATCACCAATATTCCCAGACAGACCCTCCCAAAGGCAGAGGTCCCAGCTAAATCTAAACATTAAGAAAACCAAAAAAACTACACCAAGTGCTGTGAAACCAAGGACCATGGGCCATGGAGAGCACCTTAAACTACCAAGGAAAGACTTCACCAGAACAGCTACAACCTAGGAGGAAGAACACAACAATGAGACCTCTAGACCAAGTGAGCTGAACGGGAGATCTGTGTGTGCGAGTGAGGACTGAGACTCCCCATCCTGCTGCAGGACGGCTAGGGGACCTTTCCCTGCGACATCACTGGCTCAACTGCAGCAGCAGCAGCAGCAGCAGCAGCAGCAGCAGCAGCAGCAGCAGCAGGCGGCGGCCTTCCCGTAGCCCCTTTCAATACAAGAGCTGCATTTAATAAAGGCTTCGGCCCTGCTTATTTATAACAGCGAACAAAACTGGCTAAAGTTACATAAAAATTTTAACCTTTGTAGCATTTCCAACACCTTCCTGATTTTGGGGTCTCTCCTGATTTTGGGTTTTCCCTCTGATTTTGGAGATCCCTTAATTTTGGCGATCCCCCCCAAGACATACATCCCAGGACCTGTTCTCTTATCTGAGGAGGCTCAAGGTCCCAGCTTCTTTGGCAGATGTATTGTCCTGATATTGGAGTCTTCCACCAAGATTTTGGGATGCCCCCTGGTTTTGGAGCTCCCTTAATTTTCAGGCCTCCCCTGATTTTGTGGACCATGCAATATGTGTTCTCTTCCCACCAGGAGGGGCTGGGCAGGTCTTGGGGGTCTCTCCTCCCATCTAGGGAGGCCTGGGGCATCTGGGGGTCCCATCTACTAATGTAGGTGTTCCCCCTAATGTTGTGACCCCCCGATTTCTGGGTTCCCAGGCCGCACATCCCAGGACGTTTTCTCCTCGGAGCTGCTCTAGTTCCACTGTGGGGGTACCGAGGGAGTGCTTGGGATTTTCGGGGCAGGGAGGAAGCCCCCCACCCACTGCCAGCTGCTCCATGGTTTGTATCCCCCCTCCCACGCCCTTCTCATCTATGGTGGATACCAGCCTTCTACTGCCTCATGCAGGATCATCCCTGGGGAGAGTACTGGGAGTTCTGAGAGGGGATATAGGGGGACATATGTGGGGAATATGGGGGGACAGAGTCCTGAAGGTCTCTGGGTAGTCCTCAACAGGGGGACAGGAGGTGAGTTATGGGGTCCTGTGAGAGCTCCTGGCCTCTCTGGGGACAGTTATTGGGCTGCCTCTCACCTGACCCAGACTTTGCTCATTCCTGCCACACCCTTCCCCTCATCCTTCCCACCCTGCATGGTCCTGCTCTGCACTGCCCCTCACCTGCCCCACCCCTGCCACACCATCTCACCTGTGCAGCTCCAGTGTCTGGGTGAACTGTACCGACTTACTCCACATGGATTGGCACCAGTTCAGGGCTGGGGTATGGGGGGTCTGGGAACACCAAGAATGGCTTCCCTTGAGCCACCATCTTTGGAGACTACTGATGCCCAAAACTAGACAAGAATATAAAACTCTAGAGTTGACTCAGCTACAGAGCAGGTATCTGTTTATTCAGCTCTGGGAGTGAGGGGAATTTCTCTGCCAAAACCTCACCCCATCTTTTTCGGGTTTCAGTTGAATTTTAAAATTTCTTCTTTGCAACGTCTCATTTACAATATATTAGTAGCATACTCATATTTGCACAAAGCTGTGTCATGATTTTATAGCAATTTGTTGCTTTCACACGTGTCAGTTCCTACTGAGGTGGTCACCAGCCTTCTTGTGAGAAACAAGAGTCCCTCTTTAAAATTTTTAAAAATATAATAAGGGATAAGAGGGACAGTAAACATCAATGGGTGCTTGGAAAATTGCCAGAAGCATGCCAGTTAGCCTAAAACAATTTTTATGTACTTTTTCATTACATTGGTTAAATGCGTATTCAAGACAATAATACATATTCATACATTCCCTTCAGTTCAAATTTTGTGGGAATTCCTTTGCTCGGTTTGACCCTTGACCTGTCTTCTTAAAATACATGTCATACTGCAGATGAAATTTATATCTTTTATGTCCTCACAAGGCCCTCAGTTCTGTGTTTTGATAATTCTTGATAAGCGGAGGGTCAGTGGTAAATTCCTCTTTGTATTCTTCCTTTCAATGTTTTTATTCATAGTTCCTCTCAATGTTATCTTATCATACAGATAAGATACTCCACAAGTAAAAGAAGCAGCACAAACAAGATTTGAAAATGCCAAGCAAGAGGTAATTATACTGAAACAAGAACTGGTGTGATTTTTTGCAAGGCTGGAGCTGTGGGAGATGGCAGGACATGAGGCTGTGTGCAGCATGTCCTCCGTGTCTTCTACATTGAATTTGGGGTGGGGAAAAGGTGAATGGGGCTATCTTTGGGACCAGGAATGAGCCCTCTGATAGGAATCCAGGCAGAAACATCAGCTTTCAGCTGAGATTTGTGTGCTGCTGTTGTGCTCCTTTCTTCTAAGACGTAGCTCAGAGTATCTTCACCATTGTCTTCCCACTCCCCTTTGGCTTTGTTCTGGTGAGTTTTCATGGCCAAAGTGAGTTAAAAACTTTTCCTTTGTGGGCTTGGGGAGGGTGCAGCAGGAATGCTGACACAAAAGAGAAATATCTTTTTAAACCTCATCTGGAGTATTTCTGAACAGTAAGCCAGAGATGTCTTCTGGGCTGTGTTCTAAGTCACTTGCTGGGGAGCTGTGGCTGCCCTGGGGCAGAGTGGCCCAGGGGAGCAGCAGCCGAGTGCTCTGAGAGTGCGTGAGCCCATCAGTCTCTGCCTCTTGCCACACAGGTGTTGCAGGGCAAATGTGAAGCTCTCTGCTCTTTCTTTCTGTGCAGGTGCTGCTGAAAGAGCAGGAGAGGAGTGCTTTATCAGAGGCACTGCTCCAAACTCGGGGAGAGCTCAGCCAAGCCTGCCAGCAGATCCAGCAGCTCAGGCAGGAGTTGAAAGGGCAGCAAGAGAAGGAGCAGGTAAGTCTGAGTAGGCAGGGAACATTGAGTGCAGGGCAATGACAAGGGCACAAGAGGCAGCTCCTGGGACTGAGGAGGCAAGGGCTGCTTCAGGCCCTGGGACCACAGAGCCTGGCATGCTCCAGAGCTCATCCCCAGGAAGGAGGGCTTGCAGAGGAAGCAGAGCTGGCTAGAGAGGTCAAAAGAAGTAGCTGAAAGTGTGGGATTTTGAGACAGTGTGGAAAGTGGAAAAAGCTGAGCATGAGGGCAGGTCCCAGGAAGTTGCTCTGCATTTTGTTGTCAGACCATCAAGGCAGAGCTGCAAGCTGAGCTGCAGGAAGCTCAAAGTGAAATCCAGGCAGCACAGAGGAGGCACAGGGAAGAGCTACAAGGCGTCAGGGAGGAAATGAATGTCCTCCTTGAGCAGAGGGAGGCTCTACAAAAGCAGGTGAGCAAAACAGCAGTAGCACCACAGTCATCCAGGGAGGGATCAGTGGCCTTCTTGCTTTTCCATGGCAGAGCAGCAGTTGATGGGGTGACCCCTGGGGCTGCCTGGCCCTGTGCTCTGCAGGGCAGCTGTTCTGAAGGACACTCAGTGCTCTGCTGAATCTCAGCTGCTGACTTGGACAGCTGGGCTAGTGCTCTGGCTTGTTGGCCAGCAAGCATCAGCAAGGATTCCTGCTGGCTTCTTCTTTCTAGCCTTGGTTTGGGAGGTGCTTTTTCAGGTGTCCTTTGGCCCACTTAAAGATTGAAACAAGCTGTCCATATCCATTGTCAATCTGGTGCTGTCAGGACTGGGAGGAATGGAAAGTTGTCCTTGACCTTTTCTCACAGCCTCTGCTGTGGCTGACACAAGCTGTGGCTGTGGGCTCTGACTGCTCTGTTCTGTTTGACTGGAGGTGGGAGAGTTGATGTCTGAGCTGGCAGCCTCCCGAGAGTCCCAGGAAGCGATTGTCCAGAGAGCACAGCAAGATGTGAGCTGGGCACAGGATCAGTCAAGGCAGAAGCTGTTGGAGCTTGAGCACACCAAGAAGCTGCTGGAAGAGGCAGAACATCAGAACAAGGAGCTGCAAGTGCACCTGCAGAACCTGGAGAGGGAAAGGAGTCAACGGGAAGAAGTGGCTCAGCAAAATTCAGAATTGCAGGCTTCTGTGAATGTCCTAGAGAGGGAAAAAGCCAGGTAAATGAAAGCCTGTGGGACTCTGCATTGTGGTGAATGGATTCCCTCTTTGCCATCTTTGCACCTGCCAGGGGCTCTGGCAACATGTCCTAAGTGTCTGATTGTCAGCTCTTCTATCTCTGATATATCTCATTATCTGAATATTGTGTGTCATTTTCTTTTCCTTTAAGTCATCAGTTGAAGTTTTTGTGAAGGTAAAGGCTTTTGGGGTAGCTCTTTCCCTCTGGGGATTTGTGTGTTTTTGGTTTAGGTGGGTGTGTTAACACTGCCCAAGCTGCAGTGTAAGGAGGTGGATACATCCATCAGCTCCACCTTGGGTCCTGTAACTTGAAGCATCTGGGATCTGGATCAGCCTGGAATCTGATGCCTTTGCTGGGCAGAACCATCTTAAGGCCCTGATTGCTGATCTAGGCCAGATTGTCCTTGAAGGCACCCAAGATACAAGAATGTCTCTGTTGCATCATTCCTCAAAAAATATTCCCCCTTCTGCCTGGAGGGTGTCTGGCAGGGTCCCTGGCACTCTCCACAGTCACAGGCATTACTGACTGTACAAAGATTGCAAGAAACAAGACCAAGGGTAGGGGGGCTCCTCCAGCTGATCAAGTCCTGCCAGTCTTCAGTGCCACAGGATTCTTCTTCCAAGAAGAAGACAGAGGAAGACAGGGCACTTTTGCTTGCCTGGAGGTTTCTGTGTGTTCCATCAGGTTGTGCTCTGTGGATGATACAGCTATCCCTGAAAAGGGCTCCTGGGACCTCATCTCCCCCTGAAGTAAGAAACACTTTCTTATGAAAACTCGTGTCAGAGAAATATTCATCCCCCCTACAGAAACACCTGTTGTCTTTTAGAATTGCTAGTTTTCTTTAACTTTTTTAAATGATTGTTCTTTTCTCACCTAGAATCTTTAAGTAATTGGATATATTTCAAGTTCTAATTTTACTGGTTAGATTTCAATCCTCCTAATCCCTATAAAAACCCCTTGTTATGCTATATATTTGGATTTTGCTAGTGGAACCCTTTGAAGAAATAAAGCTATCTTTGGAATCTCTGCTGCGATCCCAAGATCTCATTCCTAGCTAGCTGAGAAGGTCTGCAAGCGAAGATGAACCTCTGCTGCCTGCCCAATTGTTGGGCACTGCTTGCACTAAGGCCTTGTAGCTGCATTCTGCCTCGAGGCCCCCAGGAGTTATCTGGACCCTGTGGCTGCCAGGAGCCAGAACCATCCTGGCTCCAGCAGCTACAGTGCTCCAAGTGTCTGTAGCCACTTCTGCTTTTGGCCTTTGTTTCTCCAGCTGGAAGTAGGATGGGTGCTGGTAAATCTTAAGGAATGTCCCAGAGATCCCCTGGCTGTAGGGTGCTGCTCCTCCTACCTGGACATACAAGATGGGGGAAGGATCCATGTTGACTAAACCTCCCTGCCTTGGAGCATGGTTAAGTCAGAAGAAAATTGTTCCTCTCCCCTAATGTCTTCATTGCAAGACTTTGTTAATTGTATTCACATTCCCATGTCAAAAACAAGGCAAGGCATGTACATATGCAGGGACTCCCCGTTATTTCAGGAACAAAAGGAGTGTGGGCACATGCTGGGCTGTGGCTGCAGGGGGAGCAAACAGCCAAGTTGTTTAGACAAAGCTCATCAGACAGAGCAGTTTTTCCCGAGGTGGTGCAAGTCCTAGGAGTTTATAAAATGTCATACCATGTAGTAATGAGTTGCATGCTTTCCTTCTAGGCTGATTCTGTCTCTGGAGGAAAAGAACCTGTGCCTCAGGACACTGGAAGAAAAGAACCTAGAACTGAACAATCATCTGTCTCAGTTTCATTCTGCTCTTCAGCAGGCTGAGCAGCTCTCTTCAAACAGCAGAGGAGAACTGCAGGAGCTCCAAACCCAGGTAAGCTGTGCACTGGCATTGTCTTCTCCATGGACACACAACACCACCTTTGGCTTGGAGGCCCCAACCTCTTTCCCCTCCCAGTGGCATCCACTGCTGCTGTGTTCTGTCCCTGGCTGCTGCTGCACCCTGAGGCCAAGGCTGGACTGGTGTGTTCTGCCATTGTTTTCCCCCATTGTGTCCTGGGTCCCAGCAGGAAATCTGGGAGGAGAAGCAGCAGCAGACTCCTTTGGAGCTTCTCTGTCCCTGTGTTAGCAGAATTGTCCCAGATGGAGTTGGTGGTGTGCTGGGCACTGAGCAATGTGGGCACACAGATGTGGCTGTGGCAGGCTGGGCAGGGCACTCGCACCGCAGCCAGTTCAGGCAGTGTTCAGAGCTGCAGCCTCAATCAAGGGTGTCCATTGCCTTCCTTTCCCTGTTGTCTCCACTTTTGTCTCCAATGGAACCCTTGGTTCTGCACCTTCTGTTTCCTGTGTGTTTTTTGCCTGAAGTCTTTTCTCCTTAGTTGCTCTCCCTACTGCCCGCTCTGCTGCCTCAGGAGCAGGCCTGTCCCTGAGGCTCTGTGCATCCATCTTCCAGATCCAGGCCCTGCAGGACACAGTGCAGGAGATGGAGGCTGCCAGGGCAACTGGAGAGAAGGAGCTGCTGCAGGAGCTGGAGGAGTCCCGAGCAGGAGAACAATGCTTGAAGGCCTCTGTGCATGTGCTGGAGACTGAAGTGTCCCAGCTGCGTGTGAGACTCCAGAGATGTGATGACAAAGCTCTTGCCTTGGACAGACAGTGCAACACCTCAGAGCTGGAGCTGAGGAAGGCAAAGGCTCAGATACACAAACTCAGAGCCCACAATCAGGAGCTGCAGAGGAAGTTGGAGGAAAGTGAGCAAGGTACAACTTCTGCTCTCCCACCCGTTGCCCCATCCTGTCTTGCCAGTGAGGGTCTCTGATGGCACACAGAGGAAAAGTGCCCAGAGATGGCAGAGGACAAAACAGCCCACACTGCAACGCCCACCCGTTGGCAGTTGGCCCACCCACTGCAACTTCCCCAAGGACTCTTAAATGGACAATTCATGAACTGTTTACAAATCATTGACTAAACAACCCCCAATCCTGCCTGGAACCTGAACTCATTCCTAACAATTCCACTGTGTAAAACTTGGATTGGGCTTCATCCCGCATCAACCTATCTATTCTTATCCAATTCTAAATAGTTACTTTGTTTGTTTTGTTGGTTTCCTCTAAATCTTTAGTATCTTTTGTAGATTTCAGTAGCAACGTCTGTGCTTTGGTTTCCTTCCTGTCTGTTTTCTTGCATTAATAATGTGGTTTTAGTCTTTTTGCCATTCAGTCCACTTTTGAGGCTTATTTCGAGCGAGTTCATCTCTGTCTTGGTGATTACTCAGATGAGACAAGATACCACACAAGGAAAAAAGACAACACTGATTAACGCACCTCCTGCTATCACAAGCACTTTTTCCCACCATTTCCCTTTTATAAACTCATCCCACCATTTTCACCAGTTTGTTTTCAATAAGGGAGTCCACTTTTGGATGGAAACATGGGCTAATTTTTGGATGTTAGGTGTTATATTTGTAATTATTTCACTATGATTGTCAATTTCTACGCAGGACTCCTAAGAATTAAACTTGCCACAGACACCTCCTTCTGCTGCTAATAAACAATCTAGGGCCAATCGATTTTGATATATCATAGTTCTCATTTGTCTTGCCTGCACATTAAGGAGGTCTATAGTGAAAGGAGATTGGTTAGAAACGATTTCTAGGAAGGCTTGCTGGCGAATAATTCTGTTTACCATGTATATAGGGGTCTTATATCCCCATGATCCATCCTGGGCCCAGGTGGCAGGGTCGTAAGTAGCTCTAATTCTTTCCGGTGGCCATTCTTCCTCTCCCCAGGTCTGTGTGCCCCCTATTTGTATTTCTCTCTTTTTTCTCATTAATTCATCATTTAGGGACACTGCCAGATGTTGCCCTTCAGCCTGGGGGAGGAGAAGAAAGGAAGGTTGGATGATTCCCAAAGTGCAACTCCCTGTCCAGCCTTTTGGAAGGACTACGTAAGCTGTTTTTCCACCTAGCCAGTAAAGGCCTTTTGGGGCTGTCCAATACTGAGGTTGTTTTTCTAATATGAGACTGGTTAGTGTCCAGAATTTAGATATTTGGGGTACATCTAGAAAAGGGTTTGGGTTCCAGGTAATACATCCATATGGCTTTTCTCTTTCAATATATGCACATCCTGATTTTTGTGTTTTAGACCAATACAAACTCGGGGGCTTAGGGATCCACCATTGGTGGGTGTTATTCAACACGTAATACCTTTTGCAATTGATCTCACCTAAGTACACAGTATAATCTGGACCACTTCTCCAGATGCATTCTTTTCCAATTACTTCAGATCTTAGACTCCATACCTCTTCTTCGGGTCTGCCATCAGGTCTTGGTCTTTCTTTGTCTAATAACTTGAGTACATTCTGTGGACTTAGGGGGATCCCTTCCCATGGCCAGACTTCGGCCATCCAGGTGTCCCTGCAAATCCAACAATTGGACACGTTGAATTCATAACTTTTTTTTTGTGCAAGGTCTAAGAAAAAAATTTTCCCACCCACCATTTGCATTTTGGGACCCCTTTGGATTATGCCAGTTATTTCCCTTTCTTTAATCAAATCTGGTTCATAAACTTTACTGTTCACTTTTCATTCTTTTGGTTCATTTTCTGAACAGATTCATTTTTCCTTCATAGGGCATTCCCCTAACAAATTTTCTTTAAAATTTCCTATATTTTCCCCTAGCCAGTAGGTTTTCCTGTCCTCAGTACAGGTTGTTAATAAGGAGAAGTTGATACAAATAGGGTTTGGGTTAGTGTGGATCCTGAGGACAGCTGTTGGAGTATCTCCTGCATGTAAAGGATAGTAGCATTTATCACACGAAGCAGTTTCTCCTGCACCGCAGTTCAAGAGCAGCAGGATTGACACTGACGGGGTCCGGTCCCGGCCGCCCTCTCGCCCGTGTCTCCCCTCTGTAACTCGACAGACCATCTGCGGCTGGCCAGCGGGGACACGGTCCGGTCCGGTCCGGTCTCGCCCCCCTTCCCTTCCGGTCACGGTCCTACCAGCTATTATCCAGCTGCAGGTGTTTCTTTTCCCTCTTTGTACCAACTTGCTCTTTCTTTCTTATTTGGGATAGAATCACTAAAGGCGTAGGGGAATGCTCTATTTTCTTTCTTTGGACCTGTAATAAGAGATACCAAAGATTTAGTAAATACATATACATTACTCTTGAGTTAAAATGGTTTACATTTTAAAACTTTCTAAAGTTAAAATTATTTTAATGTCTTAAAAACCCTTAATAAGTACTTTTGACACTTTTCATAAATACCTTTTAAGTTATAACTTTTTCTAACACCATAAAACTTTTGGAATTAAAACTTTTTCTAAAATATCAGTCGATTTCATTGGATCTTTATGTTTTGTCTGGATGTCCTTAAAGGTTTTTTCCCTTAATATTAATTTTGTGTCAGTCACTTTGGTGGTCATCCATGTGGCTGGAGCAGAAGATGACTCTAGGGGTGGAGGAACCGGACCCTTCACCCTGGTTGCCATGTGTCCATCCACGTTCTTGGGTCCTAACTGCGGTTTCTATTGTTAATAAGACTTGGAATGGAACTTTCCATTTGGGAACTAGGGGTTGTTCTTTCCAGGATTTGACTAATATCCAGTCTCCAGGTTGAAAGCTATGAATTTTGAAGTCAATAGGTGTGGTTTGAGGGAGATAGCCTTTTTGTCTTAACTCTTCTAAGGTGCTTGTTATCATTTGTACACACTTTTTCACACTTTGCTCTCCTTCTTCGTATGTTCTGGTGCTGCCTGAGGTGGTTAGAAAGGGTAAACCAAACATCATTTCATATGGGGAAATTCCCATATCTGCTCTTGGTTTTGTTCTTACTCTGATTAGAGCCAAAGGAAGGCACTTAAACCAATTCATTTTTGTTTCTTCTATTAATTTTGTAAGAGCTATTTTTAATGTTTGGTTCATTCATTTAACTCTTCCAGAGCTTTGTGGTCTCCATGGGGTATGGAACTTCCATACAATATTTAAAGCACTGCTTCCTGTGAAATGTGGCCCTCTATCTGAGTCTATAGTAGTCATTATTCCATATCTTGGTATAATTTGCTCTAATAGAATCTTACTGACCACTTCTGCTGTTTCTTTAGTAGTTGGATATGCTTCACCCAATGTGTTAAATGATCTACTATTACTAGTAGGTATTTAAATCTTTATACTTGGGGTAACTCTGTAAAGTCTATTTGTATATTTTGGAAGGGTCTCACTGCCAATTCTTGTCCCCCTTGAGGTGGTCGTCGCATTATTTTCTTATTTATTCTTTGACAAATCATGCACTCTCGTGTTATAGCTTTAACAATTTCATATACTCCAATACATGCATAGTTTCTCATAAAATGATCCTACAATGCTTGGGTTCCCCAGTGAGTTGAGGCATGCAGGTTTTCTAGAATTTTCCTTGTTAATGCTTTATTTAATGCCTGTCTTCCATCAGGCATTTTCCATTCCCCCTTACTATTCTCAATAGCACCTTGTTTCTGTAACTCTTCTTGTTCTTTTTCAGTGAATATGGGAATTTCTTCATTAGCATTGCTTCTGTCACTCCCTTCTTTTACTTCATTCAGTTGCAGCAACTCTCCTGAATCTTCTAAGGCTGCCTCTTTTGCAGTCCTATCTGCTAAGTTGTTTCCTTTTATTTCCAGCATATCTCCTCTTTGATGTCCTCTTATTTGCACCACTGCAATCTCTGTCGGCCCTTTTAATGCTTCTAACACTGCCTTTATAAGCCCTTCATGAATTAGCATTTTCCCTTTTGAACTGACAAACCCCCTTTTGGCCCAAATTTTTCCAAAAGTGTGCACCACCCCATAAGCATATTTTGAATCTGTGTATATAGTTCCACCTTTCTGATTAAGCTTCTCCAATCCTTTCATCATTGCATAAATCTCACAACATTGAGCTGACCAATTGACAGGGAGCTTTCCCTTTTCTAAAGCTGTCATTGTACGTCCATTTACTACAGCATATCCCGACACTCGCTTTCCATTTACTATTCTTGATGACCCATCTATGAAAAGTACTTCTCCTTCTGTTAGTGGATGTTCAAGCAGATCTTCTCTAACTTTTGTTTGCAAGTCTATGGTTTCAATGCATTGATGTTCTAATTCTTCTTTTGGTACTCCGTATAGGAATTGTGTTGGATTTGGGGTTTTTGTAATTGCCAATTCTAGATTTTTCACTGCTATTTAAAATTAGTTCATATTTTAGAAGTCTACTGCCCAAAATCCACTGGTAGGCTCTTTTACTTAATATGCCTTTGAAATCATGGGGTGTATATACATTAATTTTATTTCCTAGTGTCAATTTGTAACCTTCTTTGACAAGGACTACTGTCGCAGCTATTGCTTGAAGGCAGGTCGGCCGTCCTTGAACAACTGGATCCATTAGTTGTGAGATACAGGCTATGGGTTTACGTACTCCCCACCATTGTTGGGCAATTACACCATAAGCTATCCCATCTTCTACATTTACAAAAAGTTCAAACAATCTGTTCAAATTGGGCAAACTAAATGCTGGGGCGGTTGCTAGGTTTTTTTTTTAAAGTCATTTAGCTTCTCTTCATCACTTGCATTCCATTCTCTGGGCTCACTTCTGATTAATTTATCATAGAAGAATTTAACTAATTTGTTATGTTCATTTATTCATGTTATGGGTTATGTTTTGACTAGCTCCTCTCCCTACCCCCCACCATGGAGCTGCCGGCCCCTCCCCCGGGCTGTTTTATCTAGCCGGGTGTTTTTCGGCTTTTGGGGCTTTTTGCCACTGCTTCTGCTGCTGCTTCTGCTGCTGCTGCTTGCCGCTGCTTCTGCTGCCCCCCTGCCCCCCTTCCCTCCGCTGCTTCAGCTGCTTTTCCCCCCCCCGGCTGCCTAAACTGCCCCTCTCCCTTCCCCCCCCCCATCCCTAAGGTTTGCACCGGCTCCAGAGGACACAGATCTGAACTTCGGAGACCACCTCTGGAAGTCTGCCAAAGAAGCTCTGCTGCCCTTCCCGGCGAAGATCTGCCGAGTTCATCTCAATCTGGGTCTGTGCTGGGAAGTGTTTCTTTTGTATTTTGTTAATAAAAAAGTTTTTTCCACTTTCCCCTGAAGAAAATTCTTTCCGAGCTTGGTGAAGGAAGGAATTGTAAGGGGGGGAGGGGACCCTTTGGAGGTCTTTTTTCCTAAAATTTGTCCCAAACTTGGACAAATTAATTTGGTGGCCCGTACGGGGAAACCAGAAAAGTGGAAAAAACTTTATTCTAATAATATTTTGTTTGCAACTGTTGGTATTGGTATGTCTATTGAATCCAGAATGTCTTTTGTTGTGGGAGCCTGCCTGTATGGGTGGTTATTAAGTTTCTTTGAAGTGTTAATACCGTTGTGGTCGTTGGGCTTGTTTACCTATCCAGAGATAGCTCCGGTGCTCTCTTTAATACGAAGTTTTTGTATTAAAGGGGTATTAACCAAAATACTCATCGGGCTAGGCTTGGTGATAATGGCATATAAGAGATTTATAAGAATGTTAGAATCGGCTTCAGGAATATATAAATCATGGCTTGTGTTATTTCTTAGAGGAGAAGCAGGAAAAGAGGATTTTCTGCCTTTATTTCCTTTCCTCTCCTCTGAATTAGTTACATCTGTATTAGAAAATATTCAGACCTCCCTGAATATTAAGGACATTATCTTTTTGGCAGTTAATTTGTTAAGTCTTTGTTGCACCATTTGCAGTTTATACAAAATTAAGGCCGAGATTTCTAAAGGGGCTGGGAGGACTCCTGATTTGGAAGTCAAGCTGGGCAGGAGGAATCTTGAGTGGAATGGCAAATGGGAGAAAATGGGCCAGATTTTAAAGGAGTTTTCTGACCCCATAATTTGGGAATTCCCATCAGAACAGATTCAAAATCCGATTGAGGTTGCAAGGTACTTAAAGGGGAAGTGTCAGGATGGTTCTAAAGAGAAAAGGATTATTACAGTGAGCTGGGCCCTGGCACATGCATATCGTACCCTGCTAGGCACGATAGAGCAGGAGACAGAGGAGAGGGAACAGGGAGATAAATTATCCCCTATCCCAGTGACTCAAGTTGCAGCCAACCCCCTAGGCCAAAACCCAGCAGCTAAACTGGAGAACAAGCCCCAACCAATGGCTGTGGCTACTAGTACAAGAAGTGGGAAATGCACCAAGAAGACTGATAGGCTAGTGGAAGATGATGATGATGATGATGCTGGAGAGGGACCTTCAACACCTCCTGATGTAAAATCAGGAGTTAAAACAAGTAATGGAAGAGCAGAGACTAATAATGAATCCCTTTCCCTGAAGGATCTTCGTGGTTTAAGAAAAGATTACACCCGGAGACCTGATGAATCTATTATTAGCTGGCTGGTTCGTCTCTGGGATGCAGCAGGGGAGGCCACGGTTTTGGATGGCTCTGAGGCGAGACATTTGGGGTCTCTGTCTCATGATCCTGTTATCGACCAAGGTGTGATGAGGGGAGCTAACCCTCAAAGCCTTTGGGCACGGGCCCTGGATAGCGTGGCACAAAGATATCTCTGTGCAGATGACTTATATGTGCAGCAGACCCGATGGAAAACCATAGAGCAGGGGGTCCAACGCCTCAGGGAAATGGCAGTAGCAGAAATTATTTTTTCAGATGACGTAACAACTAGAAATCCAGACCTGGTACCATGTACACCGGTGATGTGGAGAAAACTTGTGCGGCTTGGGCCACCTGAATATGCGTCTGCCTTAGCGATAATGAAGAGAGATGAGGTGGTATGAGACAGTACTCGATATGGCAAAGAAGCTTCGTGAATATGCGGATGCAGTAACATGGCCCGACTCATGCTAGAATTGCAGCTGTGGAAACACGCTTGCGAGACTTAGAAGATAAAATAGAGAAAAATCATCGGAAACTCAGGGAGGAGATTAAGGAGGACCTCCTCCAAATTTCAGCTGTACAGATTAGAGACCCTGGTACCCAACGCAGATGTTCCCCCAGTTGGGAGAGGAGGTACACTCCCCGAGCTGAATTGTGGTTTTTCTTGCGAGATTCTGGAGAGAACATGAGAAAATGGGATGGGAAGCCTACGGCTGCTCTGGCAAAACGAGTGCGGGATTTGAAGGAAAGAAAGATTGAAAGAGGAAGTTCCACCAGAAGGAAAGCCGCTCCTGTCTCTCGCAGCCAAAGTGCTGAACGTGATACTGATAATGACATGTCTGATCCTCTTGAGGGAACTTCTAAGATGTATGCCCCAGAAAAGAAGGAGAAACAGGCTTAGAGGGGCCCTGCCTCTAGCCAGGGTGAGGCGAGGGAAAATCGTGTTTTTTGGACTGTGTGGATTCGATGGCCTGGCACTTCGAAACCACGGAAATATAAAGCTTTAGTGGATACAGGTGCACAGTGTACGACTTCATCAAGACACATGGGAGCAGAATCTG
>NW_027636233.1:0-22569 GCF_903797595.1 Erithacus rubecula
AAGGGAAATTGGGAATTATCTCCTTCACCAAAGCAGAGCGATGGCCCAGCACAAAGCTGCAATGCGTGACAAAGATCAAGGCCTTCAGGCTCCTCAGCATCAGGCTGGTCTGAGCTGCCAGACAACGGATGAATTCACACCCATCTGCTTCCAAAGCCTGATGTTCTGTGACCAAAGCAGAGCCCAGATGAGTTCCTGTGTTTGTAGAGATCCCCCACTCTGCTAGCCCTCGCTCCCCACTCACCACTGAAAACTAGAGCAGGCAGCTCCTCGCTTTGGCCCCTCGAGATGCCGTGTGATGGTCCCTGGGCACAGAGCTCTGTCAGCCCCTGTTGCTCCCCAGCACACTCCCAAGCAACCAGGGACCACCAGGAGCCTGCATGTGGCACTGGGCAAGGGCTGGGGGACAGGGGCTGCCCAGAGAGGGACCGCGGGCTGGGGTTCACCGATGAACCTGATGGTCCAGTCTTGCTCGTGTTCCTGAGGGTCCTTCAGGTACTGCAGACTCTGATGAAGACACTGCTCAGCCCTGCTGCTGTCCTTTTCCATCTGGAAAGACCAGCAAGGTGTGGAAATTGTCACACACCCTCCAGGTGGCTGGAGCAGCCCCTCCTGACAGCAGCCCCATCACCAAGAGCCCTCCTCCCTCCCTTTGTGTGCAGGAAGGGGAGATGGGGCTGGAGGAGAGCCCTGGGGCTCTGTTCTTGAGCCAGGAACATGGATGCAGATCGAAGCTCTGGGGTCTCTTCCCCAGGCCCAGCTGCAGAGCCCATGGCCTGGCACAATCCCTGGGGCGCATCCTCATCACGCAGTCAGCCATTCTCCAGGTCTGCCATGTCTTCACCACGTGCTGCAGCTCCTTCCACTTGAGGAACTCTGCAATAGCAAGGACGGCATCCCTGGATGTCTGTGGAGCAACAGAAACTGAGAGATGGCTGCAAGGCCGGGGAAAGGTGTTGTGGCGACCTGGTTCTGGATTAAGCCTGGCAGGATGGCCCAAACCCCAGGGCCACTCGGTCCATATGCCCCTGACACCAACTTGGTGGACAGCAAAATGGCGTTTCTTGAAGGATCACGGAGATTTTTATATCTTGGGCTGTTAGTGTTATTTCCTTCTGCTCACGTCTGGCTGGGTGAGGCCAGGCACGGAGCAAAGGTCACCTTGTGAGGGGGTAAAGGGTCCTAACTGACCGTACAGCTCGAATTCTTCCACTCACATATCCCTAACTCTCCGCATTTCCCGCCCCCCCTCATGATTAGTAAAAATCGTATAAAATTCTAAAATGTAGACATTATAAAATTTCATGGGTTAGTAAAGTTAGTATAAAATTGTAAATGTGTTAGTAACTGGCATGCCTTAAAATAATTGTCAGCAGTCAACGAACATAATGTTAACTGTTTCTAGACACTTTTTAATGAATAGCACCAATTTGTTCAACATGCAGGGCCTGAAGATTAGTGTTAGTAAGATTATAGCGAGTGGACCTATTAGGGTAAAAATCAGGGTGGCGAGCCATGGGGACTGGTTGAACCATGACTCGAACCAGTCCTGTTGAGCTTCTCTGTCCATTTTTCTCAGGTTCAGTCAATGTCTTAGTTTGGCCATGGAGTCTCTAACGACTCTGGTGTGGTTCGCATAAAAACAGCATTCCTCTTTCAAGGCGGCACGCAGGCCTCCTTGCTGCATGAACAGGAGATCCAGTCCTTGCCTGTTTTGGAGGACGACCTCTGAGAGTGAGGAAAGGAATTTTTCTAGGGAAGAAATGGATTTCTCAATTCTCTGCAGGTCCTTGTTGATGGTCATCTGCAGTTGGGCCAGTCCTTGATGCTGTGTTGCAAGGGCCGAGACACCTGTGGCAGCGCCGGTAGCTCCTAAACTGAGGAGCATTGCGATGGTGATGCCCGTTAGCACTTCTCGCCTGTAGAACCAATTGGGTTCCTTGAACAAGCGGTACTCTTCTTCTTCCTGGAGATACAGGACTCTGGGGACAATTAAAACTTGGACACAAAAGTTGGTAGAATGATCAAATTTGTCAATGGGTACACATGGGCTCACCCTGGATTCTTGACAGACCGACATTCCCAATGCTGCTGGGATCACCCACTGGAACTTTCCCCCTTTTAAGTTTGACGAATTCCTGGCAGACGCCCATCTGCTTTGGCTAGGTTGCATTGCTAAAGCATTTGCCTTGGCCCGTAACCTGGCTTGGGGTAATGCCTCTCCGGGCGGTGTCCCATCTGCATTTGCATGGATGCTGTGATTTTGAAAAGATGAATGGGAGATAGAGGGCTACACTTTCGTAAAAAGGGGGTTGTGCACCATAGCATAACCAGCATGATTCTGTGAGGTTCGGGTTGGATTGGTTTGACGATAAAAAGGTATCATTTAACACGCTCAAGAATGGATTGGAGAGGGTTGGCTTGGCTAAGAGATCGGATGGGGAGGAGGTAGATTTTAGCATCTGTGTTGAGAATTGGTTAGAAAGCCATGGGCACAACTGTGGATATGGCTCGGCTGAGGCCTTGTTGCGGGAGAGCAGCTCCTGCTAAGTAGTAGCTAGGCCTTGTTCTTAAGCAGATTTTGCTGAGCAGCAGTGTTTGCTTTTAAGAGACTTTTGCAAAAGCAATACACCTAGCATGATTTGTAGAGTTAGTCGATAAGTAATACATATGCGCATTGTTCAATCAAGGCCTTAACTTCCAGGGAAGCACGTAGCAAGCGAGGTATAACCCTGAGACGGATACTATATAGCAATAAGTATAAGGGAAGTAGCAGCCAAGACTAGCAGCGAGGTAGCACGTATACTTTTTGGCTAGAAATTCAGTAGGCGTGATTATCTCACACTTACAATAATCAATAATAAGAGAAGGCGTACATAGTAAAAACCAATATGATTGTACCAATATAAATAATGCTGATTTATGCTATTCTGGGCTATAAAACTGTCTGATGCTCTCAATAAAATTGGATTATGCTTTATCAATCACATTGATTGGCTGGCTGATCCCCTCGCTATTCCTCCACGAGCAGCTCCCCGCAGTGGCGCCCGAACAAGTGGCTTCCGACCCTAAGGCCTTCTAACCATAGGGCTCGTTCCACCGCACCGTTGGAGGTAACTGAGTGGGGAAGCTCCAAGCTGCAGCGCTTGAAGGGCAAAGATTCCTGTATGCTGGCATACTGCTGGTTTCCGTGCCTGGGTATTCCACATTCCGGAGGCTCGCGGTCCCGATAACGCCACCGTACAGCGTTTCACACGACTGTGGTAAAGGCTGCAATGTAACGTGCGCACGCAAATTAAGTTTTGATTCCTGAGCTGCCCCCTTCGTTAGTTTAAAAAATAAAAAAAAAGGGGGGAAATGTGGGCTAAGCAGACAGGACAAGCGGCTTTTAATTTATTTAAATGCCTTTCAGAAAAGCAAAAAGTGGAAATAGATTATAAGAATGACACATTAAAGTTATTAGACTATGCTAGGGAGAAAGGATTTTTTAATGCTCCTGAGGAGATTTTGCAGTTGAGGAGTGGAAAAAACTAGGAGATTGTTTAGCTTGGGAGGTCATTCGGAAAGATAAGACAGCTAAAAAGCTAGTTCAGCCTTGGCAGGTTATCTTTAACTCTTTAGAAGCATATCAGGCAGAGAGAAAAATTGCTGCTGTTGCGTCCGTACGTTTAGACGGTAAACCTCTCGCTGCAGAGCGAGCTGCACAAGCTGATATGTATGTTTTTGGAGGAAATAATCTTCTAGATCCACCAACTCTGTCACAATTTACAATGCCACAAAAATCTGTTTCTAACGCGGCTGTTCAGTCTCCTTCTGTAGCAGAGCCCTCTGCCTCTCCCATGGACATAACAAAACAGCAAACTGAGCAAGTTTCAGATAAGGAAGTTGAGGAAAAAGCAAAGATTAAAGTAGAAATTGAGGCTAGAGATTGGAATAAAATCATGGGGGAAGCAATAGCAGCTGGGGACCAAAATTTTTTTGCAAAATTACAGGGAGACTCAATAGTTAAACAGCAGGCATTTCCGCTTATTCTCCTACTGCAGAAGGCATGCAGGTAACAATAGCTCCTTTGGATTGGAAGTTGTTAATTCAATTACGTAGTACAGTAAATGAGGCAGGAATACACGGGGAGCCTACAAAACAAGTGCTTAATTATATTTGGGGTTCAGGACTATTTTTACAAGAGGACATGAAAAATGTTTTTAAACTAATTATGACACAATCACAGTTTATGCTATAGCAGGCTCATTTTCAAGCTTTATGCGAAGTGGCTGCACATATTGAAAGGGCACCTAATGACCCACTTAGGGGAGTCACAATGGACAGATTTATGGGAATAGGTCAATTTGCTGGGATAGATGCCCAAGCATTATTTGGCCCAGATATAGTAAAGGAGGCAATGCGATTAGCTAGGGCTGCATATGATTTAGTTAGAACTGAGAGAGGAGAATTACCATCCTATATGCATATTAGACAAGGTCCACAGAAGTCATTTTCTAGTTTTGTGGACAAGCTTACTGCTGCAACAGAGCGAGCAGGAGTACCTCAATATATGCAGGGGCCACAGCTTAAGAAATGTGTTATACAAAATAGCAATGCACAAGTAAGATCAATAATAGCTATATTATCAGGTGATTGGACTGAAGTGGATTTGTTAGATTGTATGAGTAAAATTCCACACGGAACTCAAGCTATGTTAGGTGAGGCTGTTAAGGATTTAACATTAACTCTAAAAGGCAGGCAGTCTCAGGATCAAGCTTTTGCTGTTGCTGCACTTGAGCCATTAAAGCCACATAAATTTCAGACTGCTGACAAGTCTCACTCCAACGTGAGGTGTTTTCGATGTGGGCGGAATGGCCACATACGACGAGACTGTCAAACTACAAATGTTTGGTGCCGTATCTGTCAGCGTAACTCACATTCCACAGACGCACATGAGGGGACGTGACGCAAAGACACCAATTGCGTACCAAGTCACCCAAGTGCCTCCGGTAGCCCCTCCTTATTCCCTGCCTGCAAACGTCAGCCAGCCACCACAACAGGTTCCTTGCTCCCTGCCGGTGAACTTCAGCCAGCCTCAGGAGGGAGCCTTGGCCTGGACTTGGCAACCACAATAGACATTGTACTTAAAGACTCTAAACCTTTAAAGGTTCCTACTGGGGTTTGTGGACCTTTAATTTTAAATGGACAATCTTATGGAGCTTTATTATTGGGACGATCTTCAACTATTTTACAGGGACTAATTGTTGAGCCTGGAGTTATCGATGTGGATTATACAGGTGAAATTATGATTATGGTTCATACACGTTTTCCTCCTATCAGTATTCCTGCAGGAAGCCGCATAGCTCAGCTGATTCCACAACAGCATCTGATTAAGGAGGCCCAAGGACCACTGCGAGGAACTGGTGGATTTGGATCTACAGGAGGTTTGGTATTACTTACCCTTACAATGGATCAGCGCCCTGTTGTGGAGGCTATATTACATTTTGCTCAACAGGAAAGGCAACTTCAAGCCTTATTGACAGGTGCTGACATTACCATTGTTGCTAAGCATCATTGGCCATCTGATTGGCCACTGCAAAATTGTCTGGAGGCAGTTGAAGGGGTTGGTGGAGCAGGACAGGTCCAAAAAAGCTGTGGGCCTGTATCCATCACAATTGATCAAAACACTGTATCAGCCATAGTGACAGTGATGGATCTTCCTGTCGGTGTACAAGCTTTAATTGGGCGAGATGTCCTTGCTCAGATGGGACTAGTATTGCATTTGGGAGATGGCCCTTTTCGATGACGGCCACTACTAGGACTTTCCCGACCCAACTCACCTGGTTGACAGACACACCTGTTTGGATAGAGCAGTGGCCGTGAAAAAGGGAAAGTCTTGAACAAGCCCACCTTTTGGTGCAGGAACAACTTCAGCAAGGACATGTAAAACCTTCTACCAGCCCTTGGAATACACCTATTTTTGTTATCCAGAAAAAATCAGGAAAGTACCGGCTACTTCATGATCTTCAAGCTGTAAATGCACAAATGCAACCTATGGGTGCACTTCAGCCAGGACTTCCTAACCCTGCTATGATTCCTCGTGGATGGGACATTTTAATTGTGGATTTAAAGGACTGTTTTTTCACAATTGCCTTGCACCCTTCTGACACACAAAGGTTTGCTTTTACGTTACCAGCTATTAACAGAGAGGCTATTGCACAACGATATCAGTGGACTGTGTTACCTCAGGGCATGAGGAATTCACCAACACTTTGTCAGTTATTTGTTGCAGTAGCCTTACAACCATTAAGGGTGTTCTGGAAATCCACATTGATTTTTCATTATATCGACGACATATTGTTTGCACAGAGTGTGCCTTTTACCAAGGATCACGAGCATACAATAATTAATACGCTGTCACAGCATGGACTAGTGGTTGCTCCGGATAAAATCCAGAGGACTAATCCTTGGCATTATTTGGGTTGGCAAATATCTGATTCTATCATAAGGCCTCAGAAACTGGAGCTGAAAACAACCATTCATACCTTACATGATGCCCAGCGACTCCTCGGTGACCTTCACTGGCTTCGACCGTGAATAGGATTTACAAATGATAATCTGGAAATCCTTCGCCCACTGTTAAAAGGTACCGACCCTGCTGCACCTGTTTCTGTAACTGCTCAGCAGACACGGATTTTACAAAAACTGGCTACAATTATCTCTGAAAGAGCTGTTTCTTGGAGAGTGGAGGATGTACCCATTGACATTACTATTTTACAGGGTAAAGATCACCTCATGGGTGCTCTCACACAGCTCACAGCAGATCATCAGACGTTTGTTTTGGAATGGCTTTTTACATCTGTACAACCTAGGACTACAGTACAGAGTCGTGTGGCTAATTTAGCTACGTTGATAAAAAATGGGTGTCTTCGATGTTTGCAAATTTCAGGACTTGAGCCAGCAAATATTTATGTGCCTTTACGTGCTGAGGACTTGGCATGGTATATGTATCATTCTCCAGAATTACAAACAAGTCTTCTGGAAGCAGCACAAAACATTCAATTGAAGTCACTAAAAAATCCTGTTTTACAATGGATACAAAGTTGCACTTGGATTCCTAAACCTAAGGTCTTGGATCGTCCTCTGCAGAATGCCATCACTGCATACACTGATGCTGGAAAGAAGTCAAGACGAGCAGCAGTTGTTTGGTTGCAGGGGAAACAATGGCATAATGAGATTCTGCCTGCAGAGTCTCAGGACTCTCTTCAAACACTGGAACTTCGAGCTGTTCTCAGAGCTATTTTAAAATGGCCTCATGGGAACTTGAATGTTGTTACTGACTCTCTATATGTAGTGGGTGTAACTGCGAATAGAGGATGCACTTATAAAGGACATTAAAAACATTAGATTGCTAGAACTTCTGAGACAACTACGTCAGGCTGTCAACATTTGTACAGCACCAATGGCTATGCTGCATATACGTAGCCATAAGTGGACTGATGGCCTAGGCAAAGGCAATGATATTGCAGATCAATTAGTATCTGTGACTGTACCTCTCAGTGAATTTCAGCAGGCACGAATGGCACATGATACACTCCATCAAAATGCCCGGGGCCTTCACAAGCAATTCCGTATATCTTTATCAGAAGCTTGAGGAATTGTTAAATCTTGTCCAGTTTGCAGTCTGCAAGGCCCAGTGTTGGGAATGGGTGGGAATCCCAGGGGCTTAGATCCTAATGAAGTTTGGCAAATGGATGTAACTCATGTTCCTTCTTTTGGGAAATTGAAATATGTGCATGTAACAATTGATACTTATAGTGGGTTTATTTGGGCAACTGCTCAAACAGGTGAAAAAGCACTTCATGTATCCCGACATTTGTCAAGTTGTTTTGCAGTAATGGGGGTTTCTAAACAATTGAAAACAGATAATGGTCCTGCATATATTAGTGAGAAAATGAGAAAGTTTTGCCAGCAATGGGGTATTTCTCATATCACTGGCACTGCTCACTCCCCAACAGGTCAAGCTATAGTAGAGCGAGCTCATCAGACTTTAAAAAATTATTTAATGAAGTTTAAAGGTGAAACAGATGTACAATCATTGCTCACCAAAGCTTTATTTGTGTTAAATTACTTGTGTATTTTGGGATCACATGCTGAACCATCTGTTGTCATTCATAGCAGGGGGACAGAACAAATCCCAAAAATGACCCCTATGAGAGTTATGTATCGGGATCCCAAAACAGGAATATGGCAAGGACCTGCTGAGGTACAATATATGGGTAGAGGTTATGTGTGTATTATTGCTCCCACAGGACCCATTTGGGTACCCAGCAAATGGATTCGTCCAGTGACTGATGACAGAGGCTGCACCTCCTCCACCTCAGACCCAGGAAGAAGAGGAACAAGAGGAGAGAGAGCGACTGAGGGATCATCTGGCAGTACAACAACTCGAGACTCTTCTGAAGAGGACCATTGAGTGGTCAACTCTTTCTAATTTGGAAGAGTTTGCTATTTACCAACCTTCATTATTTGCTGATCAAATTGGACTGGGAAAGAGACAATGTTTAAGCTGTAATAAAAAATGTAAGAGAGGTGCATGGGTATTGATAAAATGTGGTAGATGTAAGGAAAAGTGTTGGTTACATCAAACACACTTATGGCAACCTGTGTGTCTTATTTGTACTGAAAAACTGCAACATACTAATTGGCAGTGAGAGGATTTGGCATTAATTGACACTCACTTTTCCTCAGGAGGTGAACAACGTGATCGCCGGCAACCTTCTCTTCTAACTGTAGGATATGTTGTTGAAAATTGTAAGAACAGGTATCGATTGTTAGTACGTTGGTGTCTCTTGTTTGCTATCCAACAGATAGAGTGGTTTGCTGCTACAGTAGTACTAAAATCTGTCCTCGGGATATCCCAGATATTACACGTCACTGTTGTATACCAGAACATCAATGGGATGATGTTATTAAGGGGCATGTCCGGCCTAAATCTAGGCATGGTAATCTTAGAGGTGCTAATCGCTTCCTTCATCCTGACTGAAGCATGGATACCAACACAACCCAAAACTAATGTGTGGGTTACCCTGGCAAATAAGACTGGGCAAGATGCTATATGCCTGTCTTTGTCAACACCAGGTAATCCTTTTTCTACATGCTTGGTTGGTATCCCACTTGATTTCTGGCCATGTCCTGATGCACTTTCAGTCTGTAACATTTCAAATCCGAAGAACAATGTTAATTTTTGGGACTTATGGGTTCCATATTTAAGGCATGCATCTTTAGAACCCCAAGAATTGGAATTGATGGGGTCAGTTCGAGCTGATGCATATGTGATGTTCAATTACTCTAGAAAATCTTTACATCGACCAGACACAGTTTTGGTAAATGCATCTCTTTCAGTGTATCGAAATGCTTCACTGTGGTGCAATTATACTTCTGCTACTATCTCAGAGTCCACAAACACTCCTTTTGCTTTGCCCCCATGTGTGTTTTTGATTTGTGGGGACAGAGCTTGGCCAGGCATACCATCGAAATTGAGGGGAGGACCATGTACCTTAAAAGACTTACCTTGTTTACTCCTAATGTGTCAATGATTTTACAGGCACGTCGAAGACATCTTCGCATTAAAAGATTGGCTCATGCTTACAAATCTGACTGTCAGGATAATGTCAAATTTTGGTCAACTGCACAAATTAGAGCAGCATCTATTCTTACTCCAGGTGCTGCTAGTGCAAGAGCTTTCTCTCAACTTGATAAACTGGGCTGTTGGTTAGCAAAACAGACTAATGCTACCTCTATAGCTCTATCACAACTTTTGACTGATATTGATTCTGTTCGTCATGCTACTTTGCAAAACCGAGCAGCTATAGATTTTTTGCTTTTAGCACAAGGCCATGGATGTGAAGACTTTGAAGGAATGTGTTGTATGAACCTTTCTGATCATTCTGTATCCATTCATAAACAAATAAGTGATTTGAAACAACTTACTACTCACTTGCAAGAATACACTGGATTAGGTTTAACTGATTGGCTAAAGTCATTACATTTGGGGCCATGGCTGACATCTCTTTTACAGCACCTTATAATAATTGCACTTGTAATTGTGGTTGTACGTCTGCTTGTTCTGTGCATTTTTCAATGTTTGCAGAAAAGCATGACACGCATAGCAGAGTCTGCCATGAGTCATGCTTTTCTTGCACAAAATAAAAAAGGGGGAATTGTTGAGAATTGGTTAGAAAGCCATGGACACAACTGTGGATATGGCTTGGCTGAGGCCTTGTTGCAGGAGAGCAGCTCCTGCTAAGTAGTAGCTAGGCCTTGCTCTTAAGCAGATTTTGCTGAGCAGCAGTGTTTGCTTTTAAGAGACTTTTGCAAAAGCAATGCAGCTAGCATAATTTGCAGAGTTAGTCGATAAGTAATACATATGCCCATTGTTCAATCAAGGCCTTAACTTCCAGGGAAGCACGTAGCAAGCGAGGTATAACCCTGGGATGGATACTATATAGCAATAAGTATAAGGGAAGTAGGAGCAGCGGGATAGCACGTATGCTTTTTGGCTAGAAATTCAGTAGGCGTGATTATCTCACACTTGCAATAACCAATAATATGAGAAGGCGTACATAGTAAAAACCAATAAGATTGTACTAATATGAATAATGGTGATTTATGCTATGTTGGGCTATAAAACTGTCTGATGCTGTCAATAAAGTTGGATTATGCTTTATCAATCACATTGATTGTCTGGCTGATCCCCTTGCTATTCCTCCACGAGCGGCTCTGCACACCTGCAACAAGTCACATACATCATGTAGATAAACAATGCACTATTTAAGAGAGTAACATTTTTACTGTTTCAGCAAGTTCTACTTCAGTACACACATAAATTTATTTAACTGAATACCCCTCACTCTTGCCAACCCAGGGCCTAAGCTACTTGATCAGTCCTTAGCAAAACTACTACTAATTTTATGTTTCTATTTTACTGAAACATACTGCAACAACACCAAGGCAGTGCCAGCCGTCTCAGAGATGGGCAAGGACAAGAAAGGGTTTGAATCTGTGCCAAGAGAGGTGTACACTGGACATTAGGAAGAACTGCTGCCCAGAAAGGGGCATGAGATATGGGAATGGTGTGCCCCAGGGGGCACTGGTGCAGTCACCGTTGCAGTAGGTGTTCAAGGTAAGCCTGGCCATAGCACTCCAGGCTCAGATCTGCTTGCCATGGTAACCATGGATCACAGGCTGGAGTTGATCTCCCAGAACTCTTCCAAGCCAGTGCTTGGATTCTGTGACATCACAGCCTCTGGGGCAGCATGGTGCCTGGCAACTGTCCCCAGCCACCGCCGTGCCCCACAGCCTGGGCACACCTTGGCAAGGACAGACGTCCGAGCGGGTGTGCTGGTGGCAATTCAACTGAGCACCATGGCCGACCCTGTCCCATGGCTGCTGAACCTTTATCTGCTGCTGCTCCTGGGCCATCGTCCCGACCCAACTATCCATCCTGGGTCGGGCACGGTCCTGTATGTGCAGGAGCCGGAGCCGCAGAACAGGGACCCTGAGCCAACCACCCCGTGCATGGATTTGTCGTGGCAGTCCTGGACGTGCCTGCTGGTGCAGCTGCTGATCACAGGCACTGTCCTGGGATGGCGCCGCTACCGAGGGCGCTGGAGAGGCTGGAGAAGGGTGAGGGATGGGGGGGTCAGGCAGGAAGGATGGGCTTGGACCTCTTGGGCAGCCCTTTGGCCAAGGCCCCATGGCAGAGTGGAGCTGAGCCTCTGGCTGGGAATCAGGCCAGGGCTGAGCTCAGGGACAGCCCCAGGCAGAGGCAGCCAGAGCTCTGCTTGCTGCAGCCTGGCCAGGCCTGGCTCTCTTGCTCAGAGGCCAAAGGCAGCCCAGAGAGGGGCCCTGCTCTGCCCCTCTGCCCCTTCCATCGGGATCCCTGTGCTTTGCCTTGCAGAATCGGCGCCAGAGGCCCCGCAGCTGCTGCCCAGGACAAGGTTGTTCCTCAGAGCTGATCCAGCTGCTGAGGAACAACCACACCCTGCTGCAGCAGTGCCTGGAACGCTGCTCCCAGCAGAGGGCCCAGAACAGCAGAGCAGCACAGGGGGCCAGCCGCAGCAGGAGGAGCAGAAGAACCCAAATCTCGCCCAGCGCTGACCTCCAGCTCCAGCACGGCGCGCAGAGCACAGCAGGGAATGTGTGACCCGTGCCAGCCCGGGCACGGCGACATTCCCCATCGTAGGCTTTAGAGACCCCCCATCCTTACCTGTAGCAACCCCCACCACCTTTTCCACCTTCCCCTTAGTGTTCCTGTTCTACATGTTCAAGTTAGCCATAAGACTGTTACCCCATAGTCCCCCGTAGTGTAGATTTTTAGAGTAGTAAAGTTAATAAAGTTCATGTTCTCTGCACATCCTGTGTTGTTTGCTTGATATTCCATCCAAGAGGGGACACAGAGGGATGGGTTTGAGCAGGAGCTCCAGACTGCCTGCAATGGAGAGCCTGAGTGCAGCAGCAGCATTTGCAGGAGTGCAAATGGAGGGCAGCTGGAAAGAAGATGGTGGGCAGTATTCTCCTGCCTCCATCTTCCAAGGAAGAGTCAAGTCAATCCCTGTCTGTGCTCTGCTGGGGGGGTCCCTAAAGGCTCCAGGAGGTGTCTGGGTGGCTCCAAAAGGGGCTTGCAGGACCCTGGGGCACCAGGGAAGGAACAGCATCATCCCAGGAATGCTGTGAGAGATTCCCCAGAGCGGCCCAACCTGCTTAAAAACAATCTGCTTAAAAACAATCTGACCCAAATATTGCATGCTGGTATAGCCACAGACTGCAACAACTATCAAATAATGCAATTTTCCATCAATTTAATTTCTCTTCCACAAAAAAACCACCATGGGCTGCTTAAAATTATTTCAACTAAACCTAAAAAAACCCACAAACAATTGCAAAAAGCCAACCAAACCCTCAAACTGTTTGAAGCACTCAGATGGTTTCAGCAGTGTATGGTGAAGAGAAAATGTATCTCTTCATATATCCAGTTCCCCATCCTTTTATGCTATCCTTTAGCAATGAGTTATGATAAAAAAAAAGCAGTTAAATATTCGGTTTTATACGAATAAAGTCTTAGAGAGATTAACAGCCTTATGAGTTAATGACACAGTAAACATTTTAGTAACATGGCTACAATAATCTAGATATTTTTGACTGCTTCCTTTTAACTTCATTTAACCTCTCTGAACATCCTTTCTTCATCCACTTACCCTGTCTATTTATCTCCAGATGAAGATACAATAAAGTCTTCAAGCTTCCTGACTTTGAGGAGGATTTCTATTATTTCCTTAAATTTTAAGTGGAAAGGTAACATTTCAACAAATAAACAACTGCAACACATTCTCAGAATACTTTCTTTGGGTTTTGAACTGTTTCTTTGTTTGTATGGCTCTTTTGGGTGAGGAGTGTTTGTTTTTAAAAGGCAACTTTTCTAATGGAAACTTTGATTTCCATAACACATTCAGTGGGGGGGGAAAAAAAGAAAAAGAAAAACATGCTTAGGAATAAAGTTGGCATCCTGCTGCACAAGAATGATAAATCTCTTATGGCCTTGTTTTCTAGCCACCTTGTGGTTGGAATGCCTCCCAATGATTTAGAGCATCTAGGCAGGAATACATACAAAGCCAGATGCCCAGGATGAAAGGAATTTTATGGGCAACCAGCTGGGAAATTGTTTTGAAAATCAGATAGGGAAAGAAGTGAAGTTTTTCAGCGGGCTAAGGCATAAAGGCTACAGTGAGAAGATTAATAACTGGCCTCACTAGATTGTAACTTCTCTGGCTCAGTCTAGGACAAGATCTCTTTCCCTCTATGCCAAATGTCCTTTTCCTGGAGTTGGAAATGAGAATAAGGTTTTTTTGCTTTGTATCTGATACCTTTGGTCCCATATGAAGAGGACTTTTCAGCATGATTAGTTGCTGTCAGCAACTAATGGGAAATTGAAGATGCTGCATTAATTGAAGTGGATCATCCCAGTTCCCCTCACAACTCAGACTAGCAAGCTGAGAAGCTTTATCATTAAAATTCACAGAAAATCAATTAAGAGAGGCCTAAAGCAGACTGGATTTCCCACAGGGCCTCTTTGCATTACCTCAAAAGGTAACAAATGTCAAGGGACAGAAGATGTCAGTCCCAGTGAGCTGGCTCTGTTTGCCTGGGAAAAGTTCATTAAAGATATTAAAAACTCACACTAAGGAGTGGAGGACCAAGATAATGGGATTTTGTTAGCCAGTTGGTTCAATATTGAATCATATAAATAACCAACATAGTCAGTGATTTGTTATGGATTTCTAGTAATTTTGGCTAATTGGAGGCTGAATCAGAGATAAAAATACAAAATGAACACAATGAAAACTTTATTATTGGTATAATGAAGCTAATTGTACTCTGTGTTGACAAATTTCTTAAAATAGATCTCTTCATCTGTTGCAAAAGCAAGGCACCAGTTGCAAGAATAGACTTCGCTAATTTTCATGAAGAAATCAATTTTAGAGGAGCAAGTAAGACAGATAAACTGCAACTGGGGCAAGATTTAGCCACCTCATAGTCAGAGGCAATGTCATGCTAAAGCAGTGGTGGAAAAGCAGGTGCTGACCTTGGCACTTACCAAGCATGGAAAGAAGAGGCTTTGTCTAGTTGTTCATATGACTTTGATGAAGAGAGGCTCTGTTGTGATGAGACAAGGTTGCTTTGGTCCATATAAGAGACTGGGATACGAGCTGTGGAAGGTTTTCCTGTCCATGTGTTGGGGTGAAAAGAATGAATTGTGCTTCCGACCTGCTGGAACCTCTTTGATAGGGATAAGCTGTGCTGCTGGCTGCAGAAAAGTCAAAAACCACCAATAATTTGCTAGGGCCTGTAATCTACCTGAGGAATATGGAAACAAAGAATTAATCTGAAAGAATGCTGCTGTGTTAAAGGACTCTTTCAGATACCATGAAATTGTGCCAAAGTGAATGTCCTTGTGTGTGAGAGACACTAAACATTTCCCCTCCTGCTGTAAGAAACTAAATTCTCTCACAGTAAAGGTAGCTCATCATTAGGTTTCATGAAAGCATCCAGGAAAAGCAAGTGTTCTGAAAACCTTAACAACTCTGCTAATGATTTTTTGAGATGGATGTGCTCTCACCCCAAATTGACATCACCATAACAACAGGCTGTAAGAGCCACATGCATAAATGGAAACTTAAGTGCTGAACTGGCCATTCATGCATGCCCCAGCATGGCAACATGAAGCTGGATGGCCACATTAGATGGCCTAGTATTCTTTCACTCTTTTGAGGAAAAAAAAAGTAACTAAGCATTACAAACACAGGTACCAATTAGCATAATCAGGGCATATTGTCCCACAGGCTCAATTTAATCTTTTTCCTAGCAGTGCAGCAATAACTGTTCTCCCTGACATAATTAGGTTCTGTTCAGTACAGCATTTCCATCTGCATTTGCTACCTTAGGTATAAGCCAGCACTAGTATTCAGCCAAAGCTAAAAGTGCAAAGTGGATTTTAAAAATTGCCAAGACATTTTAATGAAGTAAATTAAATAAGAGCATCTTTTCTTTTTCAGTGACTTCATCTGACAAGAAAGCAAAGGTGAGCAGCAGAAGGCAGGTGAGTTGGTGCAGTCAGGGGTAAGGATAAAAATGAAGTTTCCCAATATGGGAAAAGCAGGCAGGGCAGAGGAATCACCTCTGAAATTAAGATGGAAGTTCAGCTTCTTCTTTTTCTGTTAAGATTAACTATAGGGCTGGCTAACATCTTTTAAGACTATTTTATTTTACAAACCTTACTTAAATCCATATTAATCAGCTGTGTCTCCTGCTATCAAAATTGAGGGAAATGGCACTTTTTTAGCACCACTTAGAAACAGAGGAGATAAAACTAAACTATGCAGTCCCAATGAGTGAAGGAATTATGTCCTATCCACCTTCAATAAGTCACAAAGACCAAAATCTCTTTAGAGCATGTAATTTATTTTCAGCCTTGCACAGTGAGCCCTCAGCTCATCATGGATCAAAAGATGCCTCACTAAATTACAAGAAAAATGACTGCATTCTGTTTAGTTGCAATCCTGTTAGTCACAATAAATCTTGTGTGCATCAGCTGAGCTCCAGGAAAATCATATGCAACAGCAACACCCTCTTCAGAGGCTGATCCAGTACCTTATCTAATAGTTACTCCATGACTTGCCCCTGTCAGGAGCACCATTGTGCTTGTAATTAGGGAAACAATTCCTTCTGCTGTGTCAAGTTTGAAACACTTCAAGGTATAGGAATTATTTATTATTCACCCTCATGGAATGTCCCTGCCCTTCAGAGCTCCAGTGCTACTGTGCAAAGCATTTCATGGAGCCAAACAGAAATAACTTCTGTCCCAAAATGGACTATGAGGAGCTCCCAGTGTCCTTCCTGCCTTCAGAAAATGAAGGAGCAGTCACTGTTGGGCTGTAGGGTACAAATTCAGTTCAGATGAAAAATTTTCCACGGTGATCTCCCTCCTCTCTATATTCTAACACAACTACAAACAAGCACAATGAGAGATTTTACAAGGAATAAGGGATGTTTTAAAGCAAGTATCTAAACAAAGTCGGGGACAATTACCCAGCAATTAAACACAGAAAGGCAGGCACACTTCACTACCTATTAAATGCTAAGAGCTTCACTACCTATTAAATGTTAAGAGATGTCTGAACTCTTCCAAATAATATAAAGAAATTAAACAGAGAGCAATATAAACATATTTTAATTAATTTAAAAGTATATAGGAACAGAGAATATTTTCCATGAAACAAGATGAAACTAAATCCCTGTCTGCGCTCTGCTGGGGGGGATCCCTAAAGGCTCCAGGAGGTGTCTGGGTGGCTCCAAAAGGGGCTTGCAGGACCCTGGGGCACCAGGGAAGGAACAGCATCATCCCAGGAATGCTGTGAGAGATTCCCCAGAGCGGCCCAACCTGGGGCCCGGGCAAGGGATGGATTCAGGCAGGCAAATACATCCAGGGGCTGCCTGGGCTATGGCAGTGAGGCCCAGCCCTGTTTCATATCTTTCTGCTCTTCATTTGTATTTAGTCCTTTGTATTTATCCTCATGACCCTCAAAATGGGATTAGATTTCTCTTTCTTTCAAGACAAAACCTTAGTTATTTTATTTCCACTAAACAACCATGTGTATTACCAGCTTAAATGACTTCTCTCTGACTTACTCTGCATCTTGCTCCTTTACAGCAAGATGCATCAAGCACCTCTGTTAAAGTACAGATGCCTCCCTGGAAAGAGGACAATCTTGCTATTTTCTGAAGAATCTTAACTTTGATGATGCACCAAATTTTACAAATCCAAGAGGAAAAAAGCCTACAGATCAGTTTTACAATTTCAAAAGCTGATTCCTCAACTCTTGCACACCAGTTTCCTTATTGGCAACGTTCAGCAGTGATACCAAACAAGCACAGAAAACAAATGGGAGAAGAAATGCAGACAGCCGTACAACCAACTGCCAGCACAAGAAATACGCTGTGCTCTTGTCACTGACAGTTTCTGTCTCATGGTTGAGATGAACCAGAAGTGGAAAGTGGCCGCAGGGAGCCCCACACGACGAGTCACACAAGCTACTGAAGGAGAAGGTGAATCAAGTGCACTTGCTGAACTCAAAGCCATTCAGCTGGCCCTGGACACTGCTGAAAGAGAGAACTGACCAAAGCTCTACCTTTATACTCAATCATGAATAGTAACCAATGCTCTGTGCAGTTAGATAGAAAGGTAAAAAAAGGCTAGTTAGCAACATAAAGGAAAACCAATTCAGGCTGCTGATGAATGCAAAAACATTGCCACTCAGACAAACTCTCTGTAAAAGTCCATCATGTAGACGACCATGACCCCAAAAGTCAGGCTAATAAAGAACACTAAAACAGGGAGCAAGTAGATCGAGCTGCAAAAATAGAGATGTCACAAATAAATTTAAATTAGCAACATAAGGGAGAGTTGTTCCTAGCTCAATAGGTTCATACTGCCTCAAGCCATCAAGGCAAAAATGCCACCTATAAGTAGGCACAAAAGTGAAAAGCAGATTTAACTATAAATTGCATTTCTCAAGTTATTCATAACTGTAAGACATGTGCTAAAATCAAGCAAGCCAAGCCCATAAAGCCTCTCTAATATGGGGGGCAGTATTCCAAATATAAGCATAAAGAAGCCCAGCAAATGAACTACATCACACTGCCTCAAACCCCCCAAGGCAAGTGCTACGTGAGCACAATTGTAGAAGCCACCACTAGATCATTAGAAATCCACCCTGTACCTCACACTACTACTCAAAACACCGTCTGAAGCCCAAAAAAGCAAGTCCTATAAAGACCCAGCACCCCTGAGAGAAACTTCAGACAACAGGACCCATTTCAAGAACAGCCTTAGAAACACCTCAGCCAAAAACCAGGATATTGAATAAATAGATCATATCCCTTATCACACACCAGCTGCCAGGAAAGTTGAACTGTACAACAGACTACTTAAAATTACCCTAAAGGCACTTGGCAGGGAAACATCCAAAAATTGAGAAATGAACTTAACAGAAGCCACCTAAATAGTCAACACCTGAGAGTCCATCACTCAAGCAAGTCCTGCCCAGTGCATGGGGATAAAGTCCCTGTAGTACACATAAAAGGTATTTTAAGACTGTTTAGATTAGGCCCACCTCAAGCAAAGGCAAACCAATCCGTACAATTGTTTTTGCTCAAAAACCTAGTTACACTTAGTAGGTAATGCAGAAAGATAAAGAAACCCAGTGAGTACCCCAGAAAAACCTAATCTTAAGTGAGAACTGTGTGTAAAGTTTCACTGTGGATAAAAATACACAGCAGAGTTTAAAGAATGTATTAATTAAGGCAGGATGCAGATGGTAATAGAATAAGGAGTAGATCATGTCTTAAGTTGCAATGCAAGATGCAAGCAGAAGTATACATTCTATCAGCATCTGCTGAAACCAGGTGGAGCAGGGCTCCTTATCTCTTCCATGACCCATCCCTCACAACTCCTCCCCACAAGGAGTTATACCTTATGGGAGATGCCCCACCCAAGGAGAAAAGCCAAGCATTTCCTACCTAAATAAAATCTGAAATTTGAAACATCAGAGCAATTTTCCCACTAAATTCCCAGAAGAAGACCAGGCCATTAGATGTTAAAAAAGTAACTACACCCTTCTCCAAAATCATTGCTTCAACAAAACCACATCTGTCACTCCAAGAAAACTATAGGTACCATTATTCAGACTGTAACCAACACCCTGAGCAACAGGGTTACAGGTTGCATTCTGACCTTGCCAGTGTTTTGGTCTTTATATTACTATACTTTTATTTTCATTTTCCCAGTGAAAAACTGCTATTCTAAATTCCCATATCTATTGCCAGAGAGCTCCTTAATTTCCAAGTCATATTAATTTAGAGGGAGGGAGTTTACATTTTCCGTTTCAAGAGAAGCTCCAGAGCTCCTCAGCAGACACCTGTCTGTCAAACCAAGACAGTGCCCTGCTGCAGCTCCATCCCCATGGCAGGATCCGCGCTGGATGATCCCCAGGGACCCCCGGTGGGCAGAGCCCCCCTGAGCCCTGGTGCTGCTGATCCGTGTTGGGAAGACACCTGGCTGGGGGCTGCACATCCTCCCCGTGGCCTGGATTTTCTCTGCATTTCTCTTTGTCCTTCCCAAACACCCAAAACCAGGGTAAAAATAGAGATGTTAAATAACGACCTGCTTGGGGACACGGGGGGATCTTCCAGGGGATGCGGGGGACGCTCGGTTCCAGGGATTTGAGGGGTCCTGGGAGGGACCTGGGGGTTGCTCAGGGCGTTGGGCACCCCAGTTCCAGCGGCTCTGGCTGCGCTGGGAGAGGAGGAGGAGCGGGAGGAAGAGGAGGAGCGGGAAGAGACGGAAGAGAAGCAGCGGGAGGAAGAGGAGGGACACAGGAGGAGCGGCAGGAAGAGGAGGAGCGATTTTGGAACCACGCGCTTTTGCCGCACGCCCGCACAGACCGCAGCGTCCCCCGGGAGCGGCAGAATCGCCCCCCAAGAACCCGCAGGTGAGCGGGGAGGGGGAGCTCGCCCCAAATCCATCATGGGGGGCTCCGGGAGGGTTTTACTTTGCGGTTCAGGGGATGTTTGGATCTTGCAGGAGCCCAAAGCCGAGCCCCGGAGCGGGGAGAGCGCAGAGGGGCGATGCCGGAGCCGGGGGACCCCCGGCAGCCTGGAGGGGTGCGGGAGGTTGGTGCTGAGCGGGCTCCGGGCCCCCCGAGGCTGAAAGGGGCGCTGACTGCTCCAGCTGCCCTTGGGCAGCGCCACCATCAAACCCAACGCGCTCAGCCCTTGTTTTCGCCCAAAACCAGGATTTCCCAAGCCTCGGCTGCATTGAGGAGGAGGAGGCCATGAGGACGAGGTCGGATGGCCCGGGAGCCGCAGGACAGGTGAGGAGGAAGTCAGTGCCCCTTTCCCCCTGTGTCCTGCTCCATCTCCCAGCCCAGCACGGCTCCGGCTGCAGCACAGCCCATGGGAGGATCTCCTTGCCTTCTCTCTGGCACGGAGGCAAATCCCATCCTGTCCTTGTCCTTCCTCCCCCAGACAAGGAGCTGAGCACGGACAGCAGGGAGGACAAATCCCCGCGGCACAGCCTCGGGCAAGAGGCCGTTTGCAGCGGCTCCACGGCGCAGGAATGCAACGGGGAGGAAAAGCCCCGCAGATCCCGCAGCAGGAGGGGCTGCAAACGCACAGCCCGGGGATCCCAGCAGGAAAGAGCCAGCCCGGGCCGGGGAGGCGGCCGGAGCTCGGAGCTGGGGCTGCGTGAGCAGCTTCACCATGGGGAGAAGCCCCACAAGTGCTCAGAATGTGGGAAGGGTTCAGGTGGAGATGCCATCCTGATCAGACACCGGAGAATCCACACGGGGAACGGCCCTACGAGTGTGGGGAGTGTGGGAAGAGATTCACACAGAACTCAGACCTGACTGTGCACCAGAGGAGCCACACTGGGGAGACGGCCCTACGAGTGTGATAGATGCAGGAAGAGGTTCAAACCCGCTCCAGTCTCCTCCGGCACCACACATCACTCAGGGCAGAGGCCCTTCTGCTGCGCCGACTGTGGGAAGAGCTTCAAATCAAATTTCCCACCTACTCACCCACCGACTCATCCACACAGGGGAGAGGCCCTATGAGTGTGATAAATGCAGGAAGAGGTTTGAGAGCAGGTCCAGCCTTCTGAAGCACTATCGCACTCACTGCATGAGAGGCCCTTCTGCTGCCGCGACTGTGGGAAGGGATTCAAGAAAAACTCCAACCTCGTCACCCACCAGCGCAATCCACACCGGGTGAGAGACCCTATGAGTGTCCTGAGTGTGGGAAGAGCTTCCCAGGAGATTTGCCTTGATCCAACACCAACAGAGTCTCCACTGAGAGAAGCCCTGTGAGTGCCCTGACAGCAGGAAAAGCTTCGTGCTGGCTACCTGTGACCTGGATTTCTTTGCATTTCTCTTTGTCTTTCCCAGACACCCAGTACTGGGAAAAAATGAGACAATTGAACTGAGACTGCCTGCAGACACAGGGGGATCTCCAGAGGATGTGGGGGAACCCTGTGTTCCAGGGACTTCAGGTTCCTTGGGGATTGCTCAGGGCTTTGGGCACCCCAGCCCAGCGGCTCTGGCTGCACTGGAGATGCTGACGGAGGTTCTGGGCAGCTTGGAGCACGGACCCCCTGCCCTGACACCTCCTCGTTGTCCCCGGACCCAGCTCCCGCGGTCCCCTGTTCCAGGATCCTCCTCTCCGCCAGCTTACTCATCATGCCCTTGCCCCAGCCCATTCTGTCTCACACCACGCCCTGCCCCGTCTCCCAGTTCAGATCCATTCCCGGTATCATTGCCCTGTCCTGTATTCTCTGCCTGTTTACCTGTTCACATATTCCCAGTCCCCATATTCCCGTGGCCGTGGTCCCTTCTTGTATTCCTGATCCCGTCCCCATTCCATTATTCCATTCTTTATTTCCAGTCCCCTTCCCATATTCCCATTCCCAATCCAGTTGCCGCTAGTCCACCATGTCTGTTCCTCTCTATATTCTAAATCTCCATCCCATATTTTCTCTCCAATTTCTGTTTCCATATTTCCTCTTTCTGTTCCCATATTCCCATTCCCTGTTCCCGTTTTCATTCGCATTCCAATGTCTTTTTCTCAGTCCCCACTCTCTGTCCCTGTCCACATTCCTGGTTGTGGAGAGTGGAACATAGAAGCCTCTCTGACTCCTCTGAGAGAGAACAGTATGCCAGAATAAAATTTGAAATATTTTGAGAAGTAAAATACACAAACCACACAGAATGAAATAGAGGTCTAAGGTTTAGTATAAGGCATTAGAAATATTAAGTAGCATAATACGAAGTAGATGTTTAAATCTTAGTATGAAGTATGTAGAAATATGTTTAAAATACCATAAAAAGTAAAAGCCTTGGAAAAGCTCCTATAAAATAGTGCTGCATTGGGACATTAAAACTTAGTTCTCGACAAAATAAAATACAGTAGGATATT
>NW_027636232.1:0-22489 GCF_903797595.1 Erithacus rubecula
AGCGATTTTGGAACCACGCGCTTCTGCCGCACGCCCGCACAGACCGCAGCGTCCCCCAGAAGCGGCAGAATCGCCCCCCCCAAGAACCCGCAGGTGAGTGGGGAGGGGGAGCTCGCCCTAAATCCATCATGGGGGGCTCCGGGAGGGTTTTATTTTGCGGTTCAGGGGATGTTTGGATTTGCAGGAGCCCAAAGCCGAGCCCCGGAGAGGGGAGAGCGCAGATGGGCGATCCCGGAGCCGGGGGACCCCCGGCAGCCTGGAGGGGTGCGGGAGGTTGGTGCTGAGCGGGCTCCGGGCCCCCGAGGCTGAAAGGGGCGCTGACTGCTCCAGCTGCCCTTGGGCAGCGCCACCATCAAACCCAACGCGCTCAGACCTTGTTTTCCCCCGAAACCAGGATTTCCCAAAACTTTGGCTGCATTGAGGAGGAGGCCATGAGGACGAGGTCGATGGCCCGGGAGCCACAGGCAGGTGAGGAGGAAGTCAGTGCCCCTTTCCCCTGTGTCCTGCTCATCTCCCAGCCCAGCACGGCCCCGGGCTGCAGCACAGCCCTGGTGGGATCTCCTTGACCTTGCCACTGTGCCACGGAGGCAATTCCCATTCCTGTCCTTTCCTTCCTCCTCCAGACAAGGAGCCTGTGCCACGGACACGCCCGGGAGGACAATCCCCCACGCGCACCAGCCTCGGGCAAGAGGCCGTTTGCAGCGGCCTCCACGGCGCAGGAATGCAACGGGGAGGGAAAAAGCCCGCAAGATCCCGCAGCAGGAGGGGCGGCTGCAAACGCACAGCACCGGGGATCCCAGCAGGAAAGGAAGCCAGCACGGGCCGGGAAGGCGGCCACGAGCTCGGAGCTGGGCAGCTGTGAGCAGCCTTCACCATGGGGAGAAGCCCCACAATGTGCTCAGAATGTGGGAAGGGCTTCGAGTGGAGAGTTCCTACTGATTCCAACACCAGAGAATCCACACAGGGGAACGGCCCTATGAGTGTGGGAGTGTGGGAAGAGATTCAATTCCAGAAGGCTACACCCTGAGTGTGCACCAGAGGATCCACACTGGGGAGAAGCCTTATGAATGTGGGGAGTGTGGGAAGAGATTCATCCAGAGCTCAAGCCTGAAAGCCCACCAGAGGAGCCACACTGGGGAGAGACCCTACGAGTGTGATAAATGCAGGAAGAGGTTTCAGAAAAGCTCCGGTCTCCTCCGGCACTATCGTATTCACAAGGATGAGAGGCCCTTCTGCTGCTCTGACTGCGGGAAGGGTCTCAAGCGAAACTCCCACCTCGTCAGGCACCGGCGCGTCCACACCGGGGAGAGACCCTACGAGTGTCCCGAGTGTGGGAAGAGATTCTCCAGGAGATTTACCTTGACCAAACACCAACAAAGTCTCCACTGAGAGAAGCCCTGCGAGTGCCCTGAGTGCAGGAAAAGCTTCGTGCTGGCTCCCTGTGGCCTGGATTTTCTTTGCATTTCTCTTTGTCCTTCCCAGACACCCAGTACCGGGGTAAAAATGAAGACATTGAACTAAGACATACTGCAGACACCGGGGGATCTTCCAGAGGATGTGGGGACCTTGTTCCATGGACTTTAGGTTTCCTTGAGGGTTGCTCAGGGCTTTGGGCACCCAGGCCCAGTGGCTCTGGGCATGGGGATGATGATGGAGGTTCTGGGGCAGCTGATCAAGGACCCCCTGCCCTGACACCCTCTCATTTCCCGCTGTCCCTGTCCAGGATCCTCCTCTGCCCACTGTCACTGCCCTTGCCCTCAGCCCATTCCATCTCACAGTACTCTTGCCCCTGTCCCAGTTCAGATCCCATTCTTGGTATCATTCCTGTCCTGTATTCTCTGCCTGGTACCTTCAAATATTCCCAGCCCATAATCCCTGTCCTGTTCCCCTTATAGTATTCCCTGATCCCAGTCCCCTTCCCATATTCCATTCCCAATTCCGTTGCCCTATCTCCATGTCTGTTCCCTGTCCATATTGTAAATCTCCATCCCATATTTTCTCCCCAATTTCTAGTTCCATATTTCCTGTTCTGCTCCCATATTCCTATTCCCTGTTCCTGTTTTTTCACTCGCCATTCAATGTCCCTTTCCCAGTCCTTCAACCTCTCAGTCCCTGTCCCCATTCCTGGTTGTTGGAGGAGTGTAACAGGAGAAGCCTCTCTAACTCCCTCTGAAACGAGAACAAGCATGCAAGAATTAAATTAAAATATTTTGAGAAAATAAAATTACAGGATACACTTGGACATTACATAGAGGTCTAAGTTTTAGTATTACGGAATAGAAGTATTAAGTAGTTATAAATATGAAGTAGACGTTTAAATCTTAGTTTGAAGTTCATAGAAATATGTTTTAAATCTATTGAACAAGTAAAAGCCCATGGATGTCCTATAAAACAGTGGCTGCATTGAGACATTAAAAACTTAGTCTAGACCAAAATAAACTTCTATAGGAATATTTTATATATTCTTCACATAGAACAGATAGGCCTTATGCACAAGTTATTTGTAGACTTTAGTATTACGGAATTCTAACAGGTTAAGGAAAAATTCGTCAGGTTCACGGTTTTGGCTCATTGGGTAATTTGTCAAAAAAAAAAATCCTTGCATTGGAGCCAGAGCTCTCTCTCACTCCTCTCTCTTTGCTCTGTCCTCCTCCACCACCACCATCATCACCACTACCAGCACACAAGAGAAGAAGAAGAGGAAGATGAAGAAGAAAAGAACAGAAGAAGAAAGGCCAGGGAGCATCTGCCTCTGGAGACTCTGCACCAGCCGCAGCTTCGACCTCTTGCAGCAGAGAGCTGCTCCTGCTTCCATCGGGACTTTATGGCAGAGAGATTGAACAGGGACTGGAGAGCCTTGGGCTCTTTGCCTTTGGAGCCTGACGTGCCTTGACAAGAAACAACTTTACAGCAGCCAGCAGCTGCTCTGCTCTGGGAAGATCTAAAGCCACAACCAATCCCCACAGCCGGTGCCAGTCCCGGTTGTGGACACTGCTGGAGGCCTAGGCACATTTTAGCTAGGCCTTTTTCTCAAGTTCTAAGTATTTTTCTCAGGCCATGAAACTTTCTCAGCCTCTAGCCAGGATTTTTCCCAGGCTAGAGATTTCTTCTTTATTGTAAACACAAGAGAAAGAATCATAACAGAGATAAACACCTGCAAGGTCCATGAGAAAGTCAGGGAGGAGAGGTGTCTCCTTCTCTGATCAATGATCTGTCTGTATTTTGTTTTGCACGAATTGTCTTATTTAAGGCAATGGTTTCTTTCAATAAATTGCTCTTTCTTGCTCTTTACTGCACCAAGCAAGAGAGTGTCTTGTTGCTGTTTTTTCACTGCTCCGTATCTTTCTCCACGGCAACATATGGAGGTTCCACCGAGAGATCGTTACTCGAGTGGATCGGGATCACCCTAATCGATCTCTGACCGACCAACAGCACCGGGAAAACTCGGAGCAGACAGCCTGCAAAAACCGGGACGGACCCTGGAGGCCTGTCCTAACCGGGGTGCGGCCCGTGCTGGGGTTTGTAGCCAGAGCTGCACCGAGCAGACTGAAACCCAGAAAACCAGGGCTGCGAACCTGGGGCCAGGACCAGAGCCGGGATCGCGGCCGGAGTCGAGAGCCATCTGGGACACTGGCGGAGACCCGCCTGACTACGGCAGGACGGGAAACCCGCAGAAATCGTCGGCTTTTCTCCTCTCCCACCGAGTGAGCGCGATCGGAGCCGCTCTTTGATCTTCGGAGCGGCGGCGGAGCGGGAGTCCCTGCAGCGCGCGGAGTCGTGCGGAGCCGAGCGCCGACGAGCCTGGACAGCGAGAGCTGCGAGCAGCGTCTCGACTGTTTTTCTCCCCCTCCGAGAAAGGTACTGTTCTCGTTCCCTCCCTAAGGCAGGACCAAGAAATGGCTTTTTCTTGGAAGGCTTGGGGAGAGTTGGGAGACCGATTGTTTAAAGCCTTTCGGGGAGGGGATGTCTCACTTTCCCCTCTGGTGCACGCCTGGGTGACCATTAGTCAGAGATTAATGGACATGGGCGAAGGCGGGAGAGACAGGCTCTGGATCAGGCACAGCGCTAACGCAGCTATTCCGCCTGGTGCGGTGGAGCAATTGTTACTCGCGGCCGTGTCAGGGCAAACGACAGCCCTGCGTGCGGCACTGCTGCCCTACGCGACCACCCCCGCGGAACCGCCGCAGATCGCGGGGCCGAGCCCCTTGCCGCCTGCGGGCCCGCCCCAGGCCAGGGCAGCAGGCGTGTCCTGCCGCGCTGACGGCGCTGGGCGCTGCCGGCTCGGAGCGGCCCCGGCTGGAGCAGCCCCCGTGCAGCCAGCGCTGCCTGGGGGGGCGGCCCCCGCCCTTGTGGGGCCGCTCGCTGCCGAGAAGGAGGTGCCGTCAGCCGGCCCCTCCACCGTGCCGGTGCCGCCGCTCGATCCGCCTGCCGGGGCAGAGCCTCCCCCTGAAAAGGTGCGGGTGGTGCTGGCCCGTCCGTCCCCGGTGCCGTCTGACCGTGACCCGCCTGCTGAGAGGAGCCGTCGGCACCAGCCACCCCAGAGAAGGAGCTGCTGCCGGCGCCTCCCTCCTCTCCGGTGCTGGAGACCGACCTGCCCGCCCGAGCAGGGTCTGGGCTGCCCTTCTCTGCCTCAGCAGAGGTGGGGCTGCCTTCTCTTCTTCCCTCAGTTTCTCCATTCGTTCACCCGGGAGCGGTGCTGAGCCCAGCGCTGGACCCCACGAACGGACCCCTCCCATCGGCATTTCCAGCTGCTTCGCCGCTCCCACCCTGTGCTGACAGCAGCGATGGCTTTGTCCTCACTTCAAAGGGGGAGCAGCAGGGGCTGGTTTCATTTCTGCAGTGGGCATGGGAGGAGGGAGCGCTGGGGCAGATGTTTCTGAGCTCTATTCCCTTGTTCTAAGGGAAGAGCTGAAAACTTGCAATGATGATATCCAAATGAGAGAGGCTCAGGCTGTTCCTGTGCCTGTGCCTGATGCTGTTCCTATTGTAGGACAGCGAAATTGGAAAAAGAGAAAGAAAAGATCTAACCAATCCAGTTATTGTGAATCACCTTTGCCTCATTTCAGGCTTCAGATGAGACATGCCTGGGTCTTTGCTACTGACCATCAAGGTGTCTGCCCTGACCTGCACCAGGGGCAGAGTGTGATCACAGCTCAGCTTTCACATGCTGACCAGCTCACCAAACACCAACCAGAGAAAACACTGACCAGATGATCCCTCTTCAAGCAGAGAATGGACATTCATCTGTTCATATTAGAACTGTTGATATAGTTTTCATTGTTGTATTAGAATAATTACTTAGTGGTGGATTTTTCACTGTTTGATAAGTTTGGTGAATGGTGATGGGTTTTGTTATTGTATTAGAATTAAGTTTTAGAATTGAGTTTGTTAAAAGCACCAGTTGTGAAGATTTAGCTAGGCACTTCAGGTATCCAGGAATTTCCTGAGGAGTGGTGTTTGTTCTCCTCTACGAAGGGCCCTGTGGAGGACTACAAACGACTTCTCTTCTTTCTTTTCTAAAAACTAAAAGAGTGGAATTGTGGACACTGCTGAAGGCCTAGGCACATTTGAGCTAGGCCTTTTTTCTCAAGTTCTAAGTATTTTTCTCGGGCCATGAAACTTTCTCAGCCTCTAGCCAGGATTTTTCCCAGGCTAGAGACTCCTTCTTTACTGTAAACACAAGAGAAAGAATCATAACAGAGATAAACACCTGTAAGGTCCCTGAGAAAGCCAGGGACAAGAGGTGTCTCCTTCTCTGACTAATTATCTGTCTGTATTTTGTTTTGCATGAACTGCCTCATTTAAGGCAATGGTTTCTTTCAATAAATTGCTGTTTCTTGCTCTTTTCTGCACCATGCAAGAGAGTGTATTGTTGCTGTTTTTTTGTCGCTCTGTATCTTTCTCCACAGAGAAAGAGGCAACAGAGCAGGACACTTTATTTACCTCAATGCACAGTGATCATGGCTCCCTACTGTCTCTGCTGAACACAAGCACAGTAGATAGTGATGTAGCAATACTGTGACTAATGGCATCTCTTAATGAAAACAGCAGTCTGAACAGTCTGTAATGAGTTCCATTCTGAATGCTCTGCAGAAACCAATAGGCACTTTATTGTTTCTGGAAACCACAGAGTGCTCATACTCCTCAGGGCATCCTCAGGCTCCTGGTCCCTCAGGCTGTAGATGAGGGGGTGCAGTGTTGGAGGCAGCAGCGAGCACAGAAGTGACCGTGCCAGAGCCAGGGATGGGCACCAGGGTGGCACAGGTGACCTCTGGGCTTTGCAGGGCCCAGGCACAAGGGCTGTGCCAGAGCCAGGGCTGAGCTCCCTCTGTGGGCTGGGGCAGAGCCCAGCCAGAAATCCCCCCTGAGGCAGCAGCTCTGCACTGGTGGCCACCAGGCCAGCTTGCCAGGGGAGGCTTCTGGCCATGCCCTGGAAGCAGCTGCTGCTGCCAAGGTGCCTTTGGTGCCTCAGGCTCTCCCTGGCACAGCTCCCACCATGGCACTCTGCTCTTGTGCCCAAGCCCTTCCCTGTGCTGGGGCTGCCTGGGGCTTTTCCTGCAGCAGGACCTGGCCTGGCCATGGCCCAGGAAAGGCAGCTCCTGCTGGAGCAGGAGGCTCTGCCTGCAATGGGCTCCAACAGCTCCAGCAAGGACCTGTTTGCAAAGCCCCAGGGGGAAATGAAAGAGGGAGGGTCATGCTGCCTTTGGGGTGAATAATGCTGAAACCAGCCCGACTACTCCATCCCCAAGTTCAACATCCTGAGAGGGAGCTGAAGCTGTGGCAGAGCTGGGAAAATCCCCAGAGCAGGGAACAACCAAGTGGCACCACAGAGAACTTCTGCAGAGCTGTTGAGATGGCACAGACTGGGCACATCTGACTGACAGCACTTCAGACTAGAAAAGCCCTGTCCCAAATATTAGTGGCAGCATCTCCTGACATTTCCCTTCTTAGGGGTGTGTGGAGATTCCTCCCTGGAGTGGAGACACCCCTCAAGGTCACTGCTTGAGGCTGAGCTAAGGAGATTTGCCCAGGGTCATTGGTCTGGGGGAGTGACACCCATCTCTACTTAGTTCTGCTTTGATACACTTGCTTCAAAATTGCTTCCTAGGGCATGATATTAAAATAGATGTTACAGCTCCTAAACTGTGGAGTAAGTAATTCTGATTAAGACCTTTTTGCCTAATCATGATCATAATCAACCATATCTCTATGCATATAAATACTTCTAGATTTCCATCCTTAATGTTGAGGGACAAAGTTATACAAAGGTTCAATTCCAGCCTTATAATACTTTATTAATAAATTCTTGACAAAGCCTGGCGCTGGGATTGGATCCAGACATTCCCAGGCTCCTCTAAAAGAAGGAGTTTAGAAAGCCTGGGGTCCTGGTTTAGGGGAGCTTGAAGGTGCAATTGGGGTGTTGGGGGTCCTTTGTGCCCCTCGTGACCCAACAAGAGCTTCTCTAATAAACTTGGCCTGAAGCTCCCACGGGGCACATGACAGGAACTCCAGTGAGTGTCTGTGACATCCCAGCCCTTTGGCAGCCTGGGGATCCCTGGGGACTCCCTGTGAGTGTCTGTGACATCCCAGCCCTTTGGCAGCCTGGGCACTCCTGGGGACTCCCTGTGAGTGTCTGTGACATCCCAGCCCTTTGGCAGCCTGGGGATCCCTGGGGACTCCCTGTGAGTGTCTGTGACATTCCATCCCAGCCCTTTGGCAGCCTGGGCACTCCTGGGATGTCACCCTGGAGCCCCTGTGAGTGTCTGTGACCTCACAGTTCTTTAGGAGCACACGGATGTCCCCACTGCACTCCTGCCACTGCCTGTGATAAATTGGCTCCTTGGCACCTCTGTTGTCACTGTGGAGCCTTGTGACTGTCACCTCATGACCCTTAGGAAGATTAAGGACCCCTGGGATGTCACCATGCAGCCCCTGTGACTGAGTGTGACCAAACAGATCCTTGTGGAGCCCCTGTGCCTGCACGTGAGCTCACAGCTCTTGGGCAGCCTGGAAACCCCTGGGATCTCGTAATTCCTGCTCTGCTGAGGATGGATCCTCAGCAGCTTGGAGGTTCCCTGATGGATTTGAGTTCTCCAGAGACTTGTTAAGTCTTCAGCTCTTCATATCAGCAATTCAGTGACAGATGGTTATCAATATTTTAAATCACCCTAATAAGCCAAGGCCCTGGGAATAATTTAATTTAAAATCTTCAACTCATTCGTGGTTAATTAGACAGATTTCTTGAAGTGTACTCCAAGTGAATATACCATATCTTTAAAAAATGGAGGGAGATTATTTTTGGCCTGTTTAGTTTTCCTGTTTACATATTGGTACCAGCAATCTCCAGTTGATATTGATCCCCATTGCCTCCTAATGCAGTCTGAAAAAATATGAAAAGACCCTTTAAGGCTGACAATCAATCACATTTCGTCCCTATCCCCATCCCAGAATTTCCCTTATCCAACCCCTTGTGCAAATCTGAGCTCCCTTCAGCCCAGGCTGTGCCTGCAGCTTTCAGCTCCTTGGCAGCAGCTCCCACCTGCTTTCCTTGCAGAAGGAGCTGCCTGAGACACAGAGGGGCTCTGTGCTCTCCATCAGCTCCTGGCTGGCACTGCCAGGCTGGCATGAGGAGCCCCTCAGCCTTCCCTGCTCCGGGCTGGACAAGCCCAGCTCCCTCAGCCTCTGCTCACAGCCAAAGGGCTCCAGCCCCACCTTGGAGGCCCTTCCCTCAGCCTGCTCCAGCTGCCAGACATCTTTCCTGCCCTGGGGAACCCAAACCAGCCCCAGTGACCTGGATAATCCACGTCCTTGATGTCCTGGTCACACAGCCCTGGGCCCTTGTCCCCGTGTCAGGCTCTGGGGTTGATTTGTGGAACATCCTTGGGGGAGGCTGTGGCTCCAGATGGAGCAGGGGGATACAGAGGGACAGGGGACCCTGCTGGGCATGAACAGCATTGGACTTGTCTGGGGAAACTGTGAGGGGGGCTGGGGCAGAGTGACCAACCCAGTGACCTCACACAGCCCTGCTGGGATGTCAGACCTCTGCCCTGTGATGTCACAGTCAGCTCTGTGATGTCACAGGAACAGCCTGTAGTGCTCAATGACCTCACATAGCCCACTGTCACCTCATGTTAACAGATAACAGATAAATTGCCCACCCCAGGTGAGCTGACCCAATGCTTTTTCTCCAAAACCACTGGCCTCTGCAAAGCACACAATGCCCCTTGTGTAAGAAGGGCAACTGGAATTCACCAGCCTCAGTGTCCTGCCAGCTCAGCCAGGCCCACTGGAACACTGGAGTGCAGGAACACCAGGGAGATCCCCAGGAGAGAAGAATGCATCCGTGTCCTCGTTTGGAGAACAGCTGTCTGCCAATACAGGCAGGAGCTTCTCTTTGAAATGGAGAATGTAAACCCTCTCCTTGCAAATTATTATCATTTTGAAATTATTGGCTCTCAGGCAAAGGTATGGAAATCAGGCATAACAGTTCTTTATTGGTATATATAAACAAGGGATACAAAACCACCAACAGCTAGGAAATTAACAATAAAACGGAACAGGAACCCGGCACCAGTTCTTTCCCCTGGGGTGCAGTCACCGTCCCAGCTGGCAGGTAGGGCTGGACAGCCCCCAGTACCAGGGCCAGGTGCAGTGATCCCACACGGCTGCAGGGACGCTGGGGGTGATGGTGGCCGTGTCCCAGACAGGAAGGATGGAGGAGAGACGCTGCTCACGGATCTCAGGGCAGTGTCGGTCCCGGTGCTCCAACAGGATGCGTGGAGGTGGGAGGTCATCCCGGGCAGGGGGTTGCGGGGTCCCCCAGGCGAGGGAAAAAAGCTCCCGGCCTTGGTGCGGCAGAGCAAGGTTTTTCCAGCCACCCTTCTCCTCCAAGCCAAGAGAGTGAATGTGCACAAAAGGGAGTCCCCCCTTGTTTTACCTGCCCGCCCCCCATCCATGCTAGGATGTAGGCAACAGACCCTTCCCATTACAACTGGGAAAATTCCATAGAGGAGAAAGGGAAAAAAAGAACCAACACCCCCCATCTAAATGAAATAATCGCTGGAAGGGAAGGTAATTACGTTTCTTAATTCTCTGTCCTTCATCCACTTTTGAAAAGGTCTCATTGGTTGCTTTTCCCATGTCCCCTTTTTGCTCTTATCTCAGGTTGCTGTTCTTATCTAGCTTATCAGTTCCAGGCATCTGAAACAGTCCTGTGCTCGTTGGTTGATCATTGATCGAATTTCCTGGCTGTCCATTACCCGCTTGAATGCCCAGGGGAAGGTGTTAATTGCCCCAGCTGATAGCTGTTCCCCGAGTGTCTTTTGCCAATGGGCCTGCAGTGGCCCCAGCCATCTGCTGCTCCATGCTTATCTTTTGTTCTCCCTGGGGCAGCCCATCTCCCTGGCAGGTGGCTCCTCCCAGCTCCACTGTCCACAGCTGCTGCCTGGGACTGATGGCTCATCCCAGCTTCTGTCCTCAGACCCGCAGCTGCTCTCCTGGTGCGATGTCTCATCGTTATCAGTATCCTCTGATGGTTTCCAGGGAAGCAATCTCCTTTTGTCGCTGATTTGCTTAGCTGTTTTGCTTGTGATTTGCTCTGCAATAAGCTTATTGATGTTTTTCTTGCCCTTGAACTGAGCCTCCAGTCTTACCAGCAGTTCTTCCTCCTCCTTTGTCCAGCATCTTTTGTGAGCTCCTCGCTTGGATGTTTCTTTCGGCTGGGAAGCAGCCATCCTTTCCTGGATCCTTATCAATGGATGTGCCAATCTTTTGTGCTGTCCCAGGCCGATTTTAGTTTTGAAGTCCCTGCCACAGACCCCACAGATCCACTCCCCAGCTGGAGCCGTTTCAGTATTTGGACCCCTGCATTTGGCACAATGACAAATAATACTATGATGGTTGTTATTTTCCTTTCCACATTTAACACACCGAAAATAAACCCTCCTTTCCCCGTGAGACTCCTTCAGATGTTCAACGAGGCCCAACACAGAGTTTACCCGGGTACCACAGCAAGGACAAGGTGGATTTTTGTCGGGAAGAGTCACCGTCACGATGCCCTCTGGTTTGTGAGCTCCTTGCTTCGATGTTTCTTTCGGCTGGGAAGCAGCCATCCTTCCCTGGATCCTTTCCAGTTGATGTGCCAATCTTTTGTGCTGTCCCCGGCCGATTTTAGTTTTGAAGTCCCTGCCACAAACCCCACAGATCCACTCCCCAGCTGGAGCCATTTCAGTCTCTGGAACTCTGCATTTGGGAAAGTCACAAACAATACTGTGATGGTTATTATGTTCCTTTCCACATTTAACACACCCAAAACAAACCCTCCTTTTCCTGTGCGACTCCTTCAGGTGTTCAATCAGGCCCAGAACAGAGTTTACCCAGATATCACAGTAAGGACACAGTGGATTAATTATTATAATTTTTAAATTAAGGGGACTCTCAGGAAAATATATGGAAATTACGAGTAACAGTTATTACCAGGAAAATTACAGTAGAAATAGAGTATTAAAAAGAACAAACCCAAAAGGCTGATGGAGTCAGAATACAACCTGGCAGCCTGTGAATCAGAGTGTTGGTAGCAGTCCGATTCAATGGTGGAAGCAGTGTTTGCACTATGACAGGACACAAACTGACTCTGGTATACCGTGTGCGATGAAGAGAGGGAGAACGAGAATAAAGGAATATATGGGAAATGAAGATTGTACGTGGAAATATTAGGATTCTGTTTTAAGGATTTTGTGAGTTTTGCTGGAAAATGCAAGTAATACAGGGAAAGCCATGGGAATTTGCTAAATGTGTGAGAGGGGTTTAGAAAGCATGAGTTTCTGATTGCTCCTCATTGTGATTGTAATTTACTGGGAAGAGATTTGATGACTAGAATGGGAAAGCGAATTAGTTTTGTGAAAAGTAACAAGAGTAAAAAAAGTAACACAGAGTCTGTGTTACTGTCTGTAATATCTTTGTGTAAAATGTCTGGTAGGGTTTATGCTGAAATGCAGCTGCAGAGATATACGAAGTTTGTTTAGGCAAGCTTTGCAGAAAACATTAAGAGTTTGCTCCACCCTCAGGAGTTAAGCTGTTGCAATATGTAAATGATTGGCTGTTATCAGGGGAGCAGGAAGAGGTGGTTGAGGAGAGAGTCAGGTATTCAGGACACCTGACTGGCAGGTTGTGGTGTGTTGGTCCAGAAGGAGTGCAGGGGATTTTTGCCCCAGACTGACAAGGGGTTGCGGCACTTTTTGGGGTTGGTGGGGTACTGTGGAGTTTGGATCGAGGATTTTTCTGTTGTGGCTAGACCTTTGTGTAACTTTTAACCCAGAGCGGTCCTGGTGTTTTGATGTGGGCACCAGAAGTGGAGCAGTGCTTTGGAAAATTAAGGGATGGATTGGTTGGTGCCCTAGTCTTGGCTCTTCTGGACGCAGAAAAGGAATTTGAACTACATGTGGATGTTAAACTGGAACATGCTAAAGGAATTTTGGTACAAGAGCATAGAGGGACACGGAGATCTGTCGTCTATTTCTCTAAATTGCTAGACCCAGTGGCCAGAGGCTGGCCCCATTGTCTGCAGAACTGTGCAGCCACAGCTCTGATGGTTGCTGAGGCACAAAAGCTGACAAGGGGAGGATAACTGATAGTAAAGGTTTCACATCAGATTAAAGCTTTGTTAACTGAGAGAGCCTCTAAGTGGATGACGAGTGCTCGATTATTACAATATGAATCTTGTTTAATGGAACAGGAGGATTTAGAATTTTAAAATGGGGAAAATTTTAATCCAGCCTCCTGTTTAAATGGTCCCAAAGAAAGGGGGAGACAGGAGGAAAGTCATGATTGTATCCAGGTTATAGATCTCCAGACTAGAGCTAGGGAAGATTTGAGAGATACTCCCTGGCCTGAGGACGAGAATGTATTCATTGATGGGTTGTCAAGGGTGATAAACAGAAAGCAGTTTACAGGATACTCTATCGTGAATGGGAAACAATTAAAGGAAGGGGGGAGGTTACACCCACCTGGTCAGCTCAGATTGCTGAGCTGTATGTGCTTATCAGAGCCTGTGAGTTATACGGGATAAGACAGTGAATGTTTTTAGTGATTCTAAATATGCATATGGAGTAATATATGCATTTGGGAAACTGTGGGAAGAATGAGGTTTATTAAATTGTAAGGAAAGACGTTAGCCCATGAGAACTTAGTCTCTCGCCTATTGGAGGTGGTGAACTTACCAAAACGAGTGGCAAGGTTTAAATATCCTCTGGTTATAGTATGTCAATTAACAAGGTGGCCAGAAGCATTCCCTACTGTTTCACCAACTACAGGATCAGTTGTTAAGGTATTTTTGGAAGAAATAATTCCAAAATATGGAATTGTGGAAGCAATAGACTCAGATAGGGGAACTCATTTTACAGAAAAAATTCTTCAAGGAGTCATGGCTGCTTTAGGAATACAATGGAACCTCCATTCCCCCTGGCACCCCCAGAGTTCGGGTCGGGTTGAAAGAATGAATGGAGAAATAAAGAAATACCTTCTGAAGCTGGTAATAAAAACTAAGATGCCATGGGTGCGGCTCCTGCCCCTGGCTTTGGCGAGAATAAGGGCCACAAGGAGGAAAGGTATTCAATTATCTCCCTTTGAATTGATGTTTGGAATTCCTTACCCTTGCAACTCTCAGCCTAATGGGGGGATAGAGATAAGTGATGTGTATTTGAAACATTATGTGTCTCGGGTACTGTCTCTTGTGAAATCTCTTTGACAGGAGGCTCAGCTGGCACAGACCCTGCCTTTGGACTTTGCTGTTCACGACATCCAGGGAGGAGATTGGATCCTAGTTAAGGAGGGGGGGAAAGAAGCACTGCTGGTGGTGAAGTGGTGTGGACATTTCCAGATGTTGCTAACCACAGAAACAGCTGTAAAGACAGCTGAACAGGGGTGGACCCAGCACACTCGGGTCAAGGTCTCCAAGGCCCCAGAGATTTGCACATCTCAGCTGGAGGAGAAGGACGGGAAGCCACGAGTGACACTCAGCTGGAGTGGATTGGAGCAGCAGCAAGTCGACATCAAGGGAAGCCTCGTGTGCCCACCCACAGACTGCCTGCTGAAATGGTTTGTGTGGGCATCCCTCCTCTCACATCTCCAGTCTGCTTGGGGGGCCAGCCCTTTGCTGTCACTGTTTTCTTTATGTTAGGCTGTTTCTGTGCCTTCACTCACCACAGGTGCAGAAGACAACGTGAAAGTAAAAATTAGGTTAGGAAATTACATAATACCATTAGAATGTTTCTCTTAATGATCTTAGCTTCATATTGTCAGTTAGGGTGAGGCCAAGAATGGAAAATAAGTTTTTAACCTTAGGAGAAGAAGTAGCAAAAAAAATTTAACCTTAGCAATTGCTGGGTCTGTGGGGGGCCAGGGGGATCTGAAAACTGGCCATGGGTGGCCAGCCCAGTCAAACCTAAATGGTGGGTTAGCACCCTGAGTGAGGTTCATAATGGAACAGGATTCTGGGATGAAGAGGGAAGCCCATAGTGGCTTCATTCTTCTTAAAGAGGCACTTATTGTCTAAATAGAACAGGAAGCATATATGTGGGAACAAGTGTTTGTGACTGGACTTCATCTTTGGGTTTAGATTGCTGGACCCCCAAATGCCTTCCTTATGAAATCAAACTCATGTTAAGGTCTCAAATGGTAGCTGGGTAAAGTGTTCCTACCATAATTACCAGAAAGATTTGGAAGGCTTTAAAGCAGTGGGGAGAGATAAGTTTTTAACTCCTTATTTTTAAACTGCCCCCAAGACAATTCCACAAGTAGGACACATGTTGTTGGTAACCATCAGTGAAAGTGGCAACACTGAAATGGAACTCGAACTCTTAATAGCAGGTCCTGGTCCAAATCTAATAAAACAGATCTGGGGTGTAACTGCAGCTGGAAACCTCATGTGGGAGCATGGAAGTACAAATACTGTGATTACTATGGCGGGGCAACTATTGCTGGGGGACCACTTGGCCCAGGAAGCAAGCTGTATTTTGACCCCCCCGTGGATCATGAAAATTGGGAAGGTCCCTTTGCCAACAGGACCTGGGCTTTAAAGGGACATTACTGGATTTGTGGCCAACATGCCTCTCGCAGGTTACCCCCAAACTGGTCAGGAATATGTTATGTGGGGTATATCAGACCACTGTTCTTTCTGCTACCACAAGTTCAGGGAAACCAGTTAGGAATCAAAGTATATGATGATCTAATTAGGGAAAAGCAGTCAATTGATGTATCCCTGGCTGGGGGGAGCACCCAAAAGTGGAGTGATGATGAATGGCCACCTAAATGAATCATACAACACTATGGACCAGTCACTTGGAATCCTAATGAATTAATATCAGGTGCCAGAGAACCCATTTATAATTTAAATCGGATAATTAGGTTACAAGCTGTCTTTGAAATAGTAAGTAACCAGACAGCTACAGCTCTTGACCTTCTTGCTGACCAATGTACTCAGAGGAGAAATGTAATATTTCAACACCGGATGGTATTAGACTACTTATTAGCAAAAGAAGGGGGCGTGTGTGGCAAATTAAATGACTCAAACTGCTGTTTGCAAATAGATGACAAAGGAAAGGTGGTGAAACAAATAGCAAAAGAAATAAGAAAGTTAGCTCATGTACCTGTCCAAACATGGAAAGGATGGGAATGGGACATGTTTTTGTGGCTACCTGGTGAACTGTGGGTTAAACAACTGCTTTTTTTCTCTTATGTGCTGTAGCAACTCTAGTCTTTTTACCATGCATGATCCCTTGCTTAGTACAGCTTATTCAACATGTGATCAAAGAGATGCAGGCTATAGCCATGCCTACTGACCCAGAGATGGCTACAAAAGAACAGAAATAGATGTCATTGCAATTAATTACAAAACCAAAAAGGACAGAGGAACAAGAAATTAAGTCAATAATAGCTAAAGTTTGTAAAGACAAGTACTAAAAATAAAAGAGGAGGGATTGAGATAAATGTTGCATTTTCCTTTACAAACAAGCTGTAGCTTTGATGGTAGATAAAGTTAGCACCTAGAGATAAAAGAAAAATTGGGAGGGATTCCACTGATTGATGCATGGAAAAAGAGATTTGCCTTTACAAACAAACTGTAGGTTTGCTGGTAAATGAAATTGGGTAACAGAAGATGAAAGAAGCAACAGGGCTGGAAACTCTGAATTCTATAAGAACTAAAAATTAAAAGGAAGGGCTATACATTAGAGGGGAATGTCAGGTGTCAGGCATTCCGGGAAGTCTGTGCCTCTCAAGTACCTCAGCCAATGGGGAAGAGAGAAGGAAAAACGGCCGGGAAATTAGGATAAAAAGGGAGGCTGTGTCCTCTGAAAATTTGAGAGATCCCAGGGGAATGCCCTATGGGCTCTCCCTTTACTCGAATAAAGCAAAAAGGACTCTCCTGTCTCCTTTTTGGACATAAACCTCTGGTGTTTGTGGATTAATTTTCCTTACAATATTAAAAGGGACATGCAGCACGAGGATTGGGAAGTCTGAACCTTCCAAGTGCCTCAGCCAGTGGGGAAAGGGAGAGGGAGATGCAGCCGGGAAAATGAGGATAAAAGGGAGGTTGCGTTTTAGAGACCGCATGGCAAATGCCCATAGACTCTCCCTTTCTTCATTAATAAAGCCACTTTTATAGGACTCCTCTGTCTCCTTTGGCTACACAAACCTTTGGCCACGTGAATTTTCCCGCACAGCCCCGGGGCCTCTCTAAAGCATCCCTTGCCCGGTTCGAGCTCCTGCCGGGGCTCCAGGTGGGTCCCGGCTCCATCCCGAACTCACCCTCAGCTCCCTCAGCTCCTGCTCACCCCGAGCTCCCGGCGGTTCAGGGCAGTAGCGGCTCCTTGGCCCGATGCCCGGGCCGGGTCCCGGGCAGCAGCCGCTCCAGAGACGAGGAGAGAAATGGCGGAGCGTGGGGAAAGGGAGGGGAGCCCGTGCCTTGTGCACAGCCTGCCCCTCGCTGCGATTGGTTGATTCTGCCGTCACTCGTCGTTCTCGCGCGCTGATTGGGCAGAGCAGGGACAAGCCCGGCCCCGAGGTAAAGACGCCATTGTGGCAATGCCTGGGCGGTCCGGGAGCGCCGGCAGCGGCCGGAGCCCGGTGAGATGGCGGCGGAGCTCGGAGGTGGCCCCGGCGCAGGTGGGAGCCACGCTCGGTTCTGCGGGGGCTCGGGGCTCGCTGGGGACGGCAGGGGGCTCTGGCGGGTTCGTTGTGCCGTGCCCGGCCCATGCTCTCCCTGGGCTGAGGGCGCTGCGGGAGCGGCTGCCCGCGGTCTCGCCCCGCTGGGGCCTCAGCAGGAGCCGCTGCCGGAGCAGCGCTGGCTCGTCCCGGTTCTTGTGGGTGGCACAGAGGTGGCTGCCCTGCGCCCGGGGCTGTGCGGGAAAATTCACGTGGCCGGAGTTTTGTGTGCGCAAAGGAGACGGAAGAGTCCTGTAAAAGTGACTTTATTGATGAACAAAGGGAGTGGCCATGTGGCATTTGTGGTCTCTAAAACGCAGCCTCCCTTTTATCCTCATTTTCCCGGCTGCATCTCCCTGTTCTTTCCCCACTGGCTGAGGCACTTGGACGGTTCAGATGCCCCGATCCGCCTGCTGCATGTCCCTTTTAAAATGCACCCCCACTACGATATTAATTTTACTGCTTTTACTCCGTTTTCTTCTCCTTTCCTCAAGAATTTTTTGTACAATCTTTTACTTACTCTTTACTTAATCTCTTTTTCTGGGTCCTCTTTGTTTTTGGGATTATTCTCAGTGCCCTCCCTCCCTGTCCTTTTGTAGCTGTTTCTGGCTCAGGCCTGGCTGCCCCTGCATCCCCTTGCTCAGCTGCTGAATGAGCTGCTCTCAGCAAGGTGTCTGCATGGGAACAAGATGAGAGTTGCTGCAGCACATCAGAGGAGGAGCAGCATTCGTTTAACCCGTGGTCTGCCAGGGAACCACGTTCCATTCCTGTCCTTTCTATCTTTGGACTGGAATATGAGCAACCTTCTTAATACTCTTGTTATATGTTTCACCACTTTTCAGTTACCATCTATTTGCAAAAAGCAGATTCAATTTTCCACAAATGTCACCTTTAATCTTGGTGTGGTTGGGCCTGCAGTGTGGTCAGGAGCTGCATCTGTCTGGTTGGCTATTTTTTGGAGGACAGCTGGAAATCTGTAATTCAAATGATAAATGGGTACTTTTCCCCAGCAGTGTGCATTTACATTTCTAAAGCTCCTCTCCTCACTGCCTGAAACTAATGCTTGTTTTTCAGAGCAGCCATTGGATGACTCACATGTGCCATCCCCCCCCCCGCCCATCTCCTTTTAACTGGACATCATTAATATTAGAGAGTCAAGGCATTACTTGATTCTGGCCTGGATGTGCAACAGAAATAATTTCATCCACACATAGCCCAGGTGTGCAGAGAAAATCATTCCCTGACACGTGAGTTTTACTAGTTTTTTCCATAAACTTTATAGTGTCTGAACCCATTGAAATCCATTGGTTTAATATACATTAATTTCAAGTTGTGAAGTTCTTACTATTTGGTTTCCTATTGCATATGGCTTTCTCCTCCTCTGATGTTAATTAGGTCTGAACTCCTGGATTTCCTTCTCATCCTAATCTAGACCAGATATCACCAAGGACACTGGGGGCTAGTGTCTGGTGTGGCTGTTCCTTGATGTTTGCTGATGGTCGATGATACCCATCAAGAGAATATCTTTTAGGCTATTCCCTATCTATTGAGATGTTAAACTCATCTCTGATAAGTGGTGTAACACCCCTTAAAAAAAAATCCTTTAAAATTTTTATTTCCCAAGACGAAGGCAAACAAGGCTGAGTAGGGAAATGAAATTTTTAAACACTTAAACTAAGTATATTTTCCAGCATCAGCCCAGTTTTTTTCGTGATTTTCTAATCCCAGGCAGTCCAGTGTGTGAGTGTAATTGAGAGCCAGAGTGGAATTGTGCCCTTGTGTTCCCCAGCAGCTGTGGGAGTGCAGGCACCCCGTGCTGAGCTGTGCTGGGGCTGTTTCTGTGCTCAGGGACACTTGGGATGGGCCATGGCACTTGGCCACCAGTGGAGCTTCTGTGCATTCCTCAGGCAGGACCCAATGTCCTGGTTGGATGTTGGGAACAGCCAAGTGCCAAGAGAGGCTCTGTGCCAGCCCAGCTTCCTGTGAGAGAGATTTCATAGGAGACAGGATTGTGGCCACAGACTGTTTGAAATGTACATCTCTTGTCTCTACCCCCCACTAGGTGGAGAATGACCAGGGTAAGGAATTCCAAACAGCAATTCCAAGGGAGATAATTGAATATCTGCCCTGGGTCTGGCTCTTATTCTTGCCAAATCCAATGTCAAAAGCCATGCCTGTGGCATCTTGGTTTCTATCACCAGCTTCCAAAGGAGTTTCTTTATTTCCCAATTCATTCTTTCTAGCTGACCTGAGCTCTGAGGGTGCCAATGCTTGTGGAGGTCCCATTCTATTCCTAAAGCTGACATAACCCCCTGAAGGATCTTTCCTGTAAAATGAGTTCCCCATCTGAGTCTGTTGCTTCCACAATCCCTTCTCTTGGTATTATTAGTTCCAAATGTTGCTTAATAATTGATCCAGTGGTTGCTGAAGAGGCTCTTTTGGTTATCAAAGCTTTAACTGGGTGTCAGACTTCTACATTCTGGAAAGAATTTCATTCTCTTGGGAAATTTAAAAAGGTTTATTAAAAGACAAGAAGAGACAAACAATAAAGGAAAAGGTTATAACAGCAGGTGCTTGGTCTTCAGCCAAGAGCACACCCTAACTCAGAAAACACTTCCTTAAATGCATCAACCTGCTGCATATTCATAGATCTCCATGCATTATTCAAAATTATTACCCTTCAACTTTTAAATCAACATTTTTTCCTTCCCTGGTGCTCTAGTGTCCCATAATCCAAGAATGTGAAGAATTTCCTGATTATCTTTTTTCTTTTTTGCCATTCTCTGAGTTAGTTGCATGAACAAAAGCTTTTTATGTCACCATGTTATAGCCCAGAAAAAATACATTTATCACCTGAATACTTTAAAGCTTTGATAATAGAAAAACTAAAAAATCTGTATTCTTTCAGCAAATATGTAGTATAACACACATACAATTCAAATTTCTTTTTTGAATCTGAAAAAGCTATGCCTTGTGTGGCAATCATTTTGCTTTTATTTCATTGTCTGAAGTTCTGCTGTTTCTCATTTCATACCACAACACTGAGGCCATCTGGGTTTACAATGTTCTGGCTTGAAGAGGAAATCCTCAGTCCTGGTCCTCTAATTCCCTATTAATCCTCAGAATCCATATTAAAACAAATCAATAAAATTACATCTAAACAATTAAAATTCAAACAAATGAATAAAATAACATTCAAACAATTAAAATTAAAATAAATTAGTATCAATTATAATAGGTTTTTATGATTAAAACAATTATTTAACAAACAACAAACAATTCTAATCAGTTTGTGTTAAAGGCCCTCCTTTTACTGCTAGTGTAACTTGTCTGGTGTCAATAACTTTAGGGGTATCTTTAGCAGGTGGAGTAGTGATCAAATTATGTGCTTCCATTGTTGATGCCAGTTGTGTCAGCCATTTTACCATTCTCCAATTCAGGATGTATAGAATGACTGACAAAACAAAACCATCGAAACCAAAATCAAGAACAGAACAATGGGATGACACAATTTTTAGGATGCTGGTAGCAGTAGGTGACCACCCAAAAAAAATATCCCACCACCTGAGTTCAGCATCCCCTTTTACCCTTTCTAAAACCCAATGTATTTCTCTTACGTCGTGATGGACTGTCACCAGGGTCTTCTGCCCATTTTTCTTGATTTTTTCCAAGATTCCAATCAAGTCCTGGTGAAGCAACAATTGTTTAATCAAAGTGAGGCTCATCCCGATGGGAGCAGACACTAACTGATGAATCAGTGTAAAACTGGATTGCAAGAGGTGATAAGACATAACCGGAGCAGTATAGGAAAAGTCACAGCCCATGATCGTGGTAAAATTACAAACACAAAAATTTAAATTGTTTTTTTAGATTCACTGTTACATTTTTTTACAAACATTAAGTTGCAAGCAGTTCTCTACACACACATTCCATTTCCTAGGTACACCAGCACTGTGCAGGAGTCTCATCGAGGTGTATTTCAAAATGACAGATATTTTGCTCTGTGTCTATAACAGATGTCTTGGGCCACAATGGCATGCTTTCACAAATGAAACCCTGTTGCTCCCGAAACAACGCAGATTCCAATTAACAGTTGCCATTTTTTACCAATTTGACGGGCCCATTCTCTATGCTCGAAAGGATGGAGAATAGTTCCATCGTGATTCATCCTACTGCAATGATGGGGTGTATCAATGCACTGAAGCATTGCTGTATTGTCACACAAAGGCTGTGGCTGTGTTTGTGCTGGGTTGTAGGTAAATTTACCAAATTCCACCAGGACTGAAACTTCCTTTTCAAAATCATTAGCATTGTCCCAAATTATTGTCTGGATTTCAGTAGGGAAGATGCCTTCTTCCCCTTCCTTATAATTGAGGCAACAACTGTTTGCATCCAAAAGCTGTGCCTGGATACGCTGAGGGCTAGAGGAGATGTTGTTTTGAACAATACCAAGAGCATCAAGTATCAATTTGTGATCATTTACATTTGCCTTTTCCCAATCTGGTAAAATGTTTGATAATAACCACTGTCGCGTCCCTAGGGCTGTTAAAGAGGACTGCAGAGGTTGTTTCAATTTGGTCAGGTCTCTGGTGGTGGCAACTAATTTGTTCATTAATACCTCTGAATCAATGCTATTTAAAATTCCCAATCCTCTTCCCACAACACCGGTTATGTCTCTTGTTTGTTTCTTGAGAGGATCTTCCTGGTTTTGCAACCAGGTTGTTTGTCCACCCCTAGAAAAGGTGAACAAGCTGGCTGAATTACTGAAACATTGTTCTGCATTGGCAAATTGACTTGTTTAAAAGACCATGCCGAATTAAACAATATTTTCTGTTGGCCAGTTTTCCAAATTACCCAAGGTCCAATCTCAAAAATTTTCAGGCTCAGTATAACCGGTGGTTGGGTAGTAGGTGTTACAACATTAACATTGAATTCCCTTTTATATTTTGTATTGTTTTTCCCACACATAATTTTTGGGAAAATTGTACAACAGTTCAATTTTGATTTAAATTCTCACAAAATAAAACACAGCTGTAAGATCCTTTGCCATAACTGTATACAGGTTCGATGAGGGATTCAGCAATTAATCTTCACGTTCCATGGCGTAATTCTGTGAAAAGTAAACACAACAGAATCTGCCACAAAGAGGCAGGAGGTTAAAATGATGGTACTATGCAGACAGAAATTCTGTTAACTTCCCAATCATTTTGATGCCAAGAAGGAAGCCACTCTGTACCTCCTTTAAACACAGCATAAGAGTCAGTGGAGCTGCAAACAAAGGAGGCACTCC
>NW_027636231.1:0-22579 GCF_903797595.1 Erithacus rubecula
TGGGGTGATGATGGGATGGGAGATTAAAAACATAGGACAGGGAATGGAAATGGGAATATGGTAACAGGATTGGCAATGGGGATATGGGAAGGGGACTGGAAATACAGAAATTGAATTATGGGAATGGGAGTAGCACTGGGAATACAAAAAGGGAAACAGAACACAGAATATGGGACTGGGAATATGTGAATGGAAACCGGGCAAAGAATACGAGACATGGACAGGGAATGAAACCAGGAATGGGATTTGCACTGGGATGGGAGCAGGACAGGAGTGACAGTGGGTTGAGATGGGAACGGGCCAGGGGCAAGGGGAGTGACAGCGAGGAGAGGGGGATCCTGGACAGGGGACAGCAGGAGCTGGGAGAGGGGGACATGGGGACAGTGTCAGGGCAGGGGGTTGTTCATCAGCTGCCCCAGAACCTCCGCCAGGGTCTCCCAGCACAGCCACAGCTGCTGGGGCTGGGGTTCCTAAAGCCCTGAGCAACCCCCAAGTCCCTCCCTGGAACCCTCAAGTCTCTGGAACCCAGCATCTCCCACATTCCCTGGAATATTCTCCCATGTGCCCAACCATGTCGTTATTCAGCATCTTCATTTTTACCTGGATGTCAGTATTTGGGAAGGACAATGAGAAATGCAAAAAAATCCAGGCCACAGGGAGCCAAGAGGATGTGGAGCCCCCAGCCAGGTGTCTTCCCAACAGGGATCAGCAGCACCAGGGCTCAGGGGGGTTCTGCCCACCGGGGGTCCCTGGGGATCATCCAGCGCGGATCCTGCCATGGGGATGGAGCTGCAGCAGTGCACGAAGCTCTTCCCACACTCGGGGCACTCGCAGGGCTTCCTTCAGTAGAGACTCCGTTGGTGTCTGGTCAAGTGAGAGCTGTGCCTGAAGCTCTTCCCACACACAGGACTCTCGCAGGGTCTCTCCCCAGTGTGGATGAGCCGGTGAGTGACGAGGGCAGAGCTGTGCTTGAATCCCTTCCCGCAGTCGGAGCAGCAGAAGGGTCTCTCATCCCAGTGAGTGCAATAGTGCTCAAGGAGATGAGAGCTGGTGTGAAACCTCTTCCTGCATTTATCACACTCGTAGGGTCTCTCCCCAGTGTGGATTCTCTTGTTCTCCATCAGGTTTGAGCTCTGCCTGAATCTCTTCCCACACTCCCCACACTCGTAGGGCCGTTCCCCCGTGTGGACTGGAGAGAGAAGCAGTGATTCAAGTCAGGCTGAGGGTTCAAGATCAGCACTCAAAAAGAGTGCCAAGACCTGTGGATTTACATGTAGTTTGGGAATGGGGCACTAAACTTGGAATGGTACAATCCTCAGGAGGGAGGGACAATTCCCACCCAATTCTCCCCTCATCTTCAAAGCTTTTATATCCCAATGACATCCCCTTGTTGTCTCTGGGGTTTTATGGACTATCAGGAGTCAGGTCATAGAATCATGGGATGGTTTGAGTTGAAAGGGACTTTAAAAACCATCTCATTCCAACCCTCTGCCACGGGCAGGGACAGTTCCCACTAGCCCAGGTTGCTCCAGCTGGCATTGAACATTTTCCGGGATGGGGCAGCCACAGCTTCTCTGGGCACCCTGTACTAGGTGAAAAACCACTCCCACAGGGAAGAATTTTTTCCTAATCAGGTATCACACTGAGAGATCCATACTGTTTCTGTCCCAGTGCTTTCAGAGCATTGTCCATAACCATCAACTGCCATGGATGCAGATGAACTTCAGTTTCTGGAGGTGATTCACCTTTGCAACAGAATTCATTGGGTCTGTGTTCTTGATGTGAGACTGGTTTTGCAGCTAGGAGTTGGAATACCACCTGATGTCCCATGAAGGAGAAAGAGGGAATTAAAAAATAGGAAAGTGGTTTCACAGATCACATCAGGGATTGTGAACTGCAGAATCTGAAAGCCAGGAAAGCTTTGAAAATTTTAAAGGAAAGAATCATAGAATCATTTAAGTTTGAAAAACCCTCTAAGATTGAGTCCCATGGTTCCCCCAGTACTGCCAATGCCACCACTAACCCATGTCCCCAAGTAGCACATCTAGAAGAAACTGAAAGGATGCATTGAGAAAAGTTAACCAGCATCAACTCTTGCTCATTACAGAGGGCAGTGTCTGCCTCCAGCAGAGCTGTTTGCAGGCTCCAGTGATGTCACTGGGAATGCCTGGCTTGCTGAGGGATGGGACACTGGAAAGGGAACAGGTCTTTGTTGTACTAGAATATACAGATCAAGTGACACTTTGGGGTGTCCCTCAGCAGCTCCTAAGCCCCCCTCCCCTGCTCAGTACAAGGCAGACCTGTTCCATCACAGCAGTGCCTGCAGGTGAGAGCTCCCAGGTGCACAGGGAGCTCCCAGCACAGCAAAACTGCTCCAGTTCTGCTCCCCCAGGGTGGATGCAATGAGAGGATCAGTGGGAAGAGATGTGGGCTGTAACATCCCAGTTATGCCCTCTTCTAGAGAAGATCCAGTGTGAGGCTGATGGAGTGCTTCATGGAAGTGGGGTTGGGACTTGGTGATCTTTAACATCTCTTCCCACCCAAACCATTCTGATTCTTCTTGCTTTCCTGTCCAGGCAGTGTGGACAAAAAATTGGAAGATATCCTGGCTCAAGACCAGGAGCATTAAAAGAGTAGCTCCATCATTCAACCTGCTCTCTTGAGGCAGCTGAGATCTCTTCAGACACAAGCATCCATCTCTTGCTGGGATGTTGCTTCTGCAGCCTGGCTCAGGGAAGCACTTGCACAACTTGCCAGCCCATCCCTTGGCCCAGCTCACAGAACTTGGACTGCTGTGGATCCTGTCTGACCAGGGCCAGGCTCACAGCTGTGCCCCAGTTGTGAGGAGAACTTGGGATGATAAAAAGAGCTGAAAACTGGGACACCCCTGAGGGTTTGTTTCCACAGTCATCCCCAGCCATAAATACAAGGGCTGTGATTTCTAAATCCCATCTTCCAGATTTCTTTCTGGCAGATGTCTGGATCCTTTTCTTTCAGTTTTGCAGTGCCTGGTCACAAATTCCTGTGCACGGCCTGGGATGAGTTTGTAGATCCAGGGTCTGCACTGAGCAGGATTCTGTCAACCAGAAACTGCACCAGGCAATTTCTTCTCTGAAGATGTGTCCATTGATGCCACTTCCTTATCTCTTTCCATGAGCAATAAACAGAAAGATAAATCAGTGTTTTGTCTGCAGTGCCCACAGCCAGAATGAGATTCTCAGTGTGGAAATGTCACCATTGTGACAGTCCTTCAACCTCTGGAGGACAGTGCACTCCTGCCATCTCATGGACACCTCATGAACAGGGAGGATTTCCTCAAAAGGAAGAGGGGATTATGATGAATTTTTCCTCAAATCTACTTGAAGAGTTGAGAATTTAGCTAAGTACTAAACAGATTATTCTTTTTTTTTAATTTTGGCCTTTTTTCAGGCTTTTGATTATGCAGTTTTCATAATGAACTCAGTGTGGTTGTTTCTGATTTGGCCCCGTAGCATCTGGCAGGGAGCCTCTGTCTGAATGTGAGACTTGCTGCATCCAGATTTGATTCCTTTTCCTTGGCAAAGCTTTGCCTCCTGCTGATGGAAGCTTTAAAGAAAAAAAATACCATGACATACAAAACACTGCCAAAAAACATCAACATGCTTTCTGGCTGCCATTTATTGTGCAATGCAAACGTCTTGAGATTTAATATTTCTAAAACTGCGGTGCACCTGTTTGCAAGAGAAACTACCTTGTCACATGATTTTGCCAAATCACTTTAATTTTTTTTTATTTATTAGTTTTAGAGTGTGAGTTTCCTCCCTTTCCTCCCTCTTTTTCCTCTCCACCCCAAATTTCTCAATGCAAAAATCCTTGTTCCAAGAGTTTCTATCTGTAAATATGTGATGTATTTCTGCATTTCCCACTCTCTGGCTTTGATTGATCCTTGTCTTCTACCAACAGTGAAAACTGCAATGACTGGGTGCATTTGTCTGGAAGATCCTGGTGCCTGCTGCACCCAATTTATACCAGATAAACTCCAGTTTGGCCCAACTGGGAGCTTGCCAGTGTTTGCAAGGTCACATTGGTTCAACCAGCTCTTCACTACCCCTCACTGGACTGAAGAGGGCTCTGCTGTCTGGCCAAACTTCTCTGTCTGCCACAAAAGAAAGTTTCTTCTTCAGCTTGAGTTTATTTCAGTTGTTTTTCAAGGTAGATTTTAGCTCCACAGCTGCTTGGCTGGGATGGGAATCTGAGAGAGAGCTGGATGTCACAGGTGGGCTGGGGTGAGCCATGAGAGCTTGGAGTGAGGAAATCTCCTGAAAACAAGTGGCATCACTTCATTTTGCTCCCACCTGGTAGATCAAAGTATTGCTCAGTGATATCACCTCCAGGTGTCACAGAAATAAAGTGCTTTGCTCAGGTTACACTTGCTTGTTGCTGGTGTCGCTGTCACAAACAGAGTGTGCTGACTTCAGGAACTGTTCCTGAAGGAGCTCCTTCTAGTTTTCAGAAGAGTGGCAGCATGGTCTCACTTCCACCTCCCTTTGCCCAATTGTTTCTCTGCTCTTCAGGGAGCAGAAGGGCTGGGTGTAAATTGGCTTAAGTTCGAACCAGAACCATTTCACCACAGTAGGGCTATGGTGAATTTTCTCAGTCTAGATTCTGGAAGAGCACATGGTATAGAAAGAGCAAGAAAGATGGTTTTCTTCCTCTTTGTGGTCTTTTTCTTGATCATTTGCCTAAAGTTTTCTGCCTTCTTCCTGATTTCTGGCCTTTACCACCCCATTTACTCTGGCTAGTTAGTCATTATTTAGCAAAATTCCTTCTGCCTCTCTTTCCTACTTCCCCCTGCAAGTTGCTGCATGAGTTCTCATATCCTCTGCTTCAGCTCCCCTGGCCTCAACTCGAGCTCTCCTGGCTTTTGCTCTTTGCTTCATTGCTTCTGTTGTGTAGATACTCCACAGCCTGGAGAGCAGGAGCAGCACTTGAGTAGCAGTCCAGAAAGGACACCCATGTGCAGGAATAAAGAACATTTTACTTCAGAAGGAATCCGCTGTGGCAAGGACTCCTCTAGTTTTCTCCTCCATGGAGCAGTTTGGATGCAGAGTGTGGGCAGACGTAACCTTGGCATTGTCCTCCTCATCAGTCCTTGGGTTCCCCTTGCACAGCCCCATCCCCTGTGTTCTGTCAGGGCCCCAGGGAAGGGGGGATATTTCCAGAGGAGAGGTGTCTACTGTGTCCCCATTCCCACTGTGCCTTATGTCCCTGTGTTCAGGTGGGCACAGTGAGGATGATGCCTCCTGCCAGCCCCATGTTCCGTGTGTCTGCCAGGACTGTCCCAGGGCAGCCGGGCAGTGACTGCTGTCCTGCGCCCTGCTGTCCGTGCTGCCCTGCTGGCAGAGCCCTGTCCCTGGGCAGAGCCGTTCCCTCCCCGGGCACAGCCCCATGGCTGCTCCCTGCTGCGGCCTGGCCTGGCCCCAGAGCAGGGTCCCTGTGCGGGTGGCCCCGGGGTGGCCGCGTGTCCCCAGCCGGCTGTGCCTGGGCAGCTGCCTCAGCCGTGAGGGCTCAGAGCTGCGGGAGCCCACGGCTCTGTGCCGCCCGCGCTGCAGAGCTCCTGCTCCAGCTGCTGGGGCCCGGGCGCCCTGTGCCCTGTGGCCTGGTGCCCCGACGGCCGTGCCAGGCCCCGCGTGCTGCCCTCACGGTGGCACTGCTGGCCCAGGGCTGTGCCAGCCTTCTCCAGGGACACCTTCCCGCAGCCTGGCAGCCCCTGCACGGGCCCAGCACAGCCCTGCACAGGGGCTGTGTGCAAGGGCCTGCAGGGACAGCGCCAGGGCCGGCGGCTCCCCAGTGCCACAGGGAGGCCTTGGGCTGGAGGCGGGCAGGACATTCTGCCCTCTGGGGCTGCTGAGCCCTGGCCCACGCTGCCCACAGCAGCTGTGGCTGCCCCGTCCCTGGCTGTGCTCCAGCCCAGGCTGGGAGGCGCTTGCAGCATCCTGGCCCAGTGCAAGGTGTCCCTGTCCTCGGCAGCAGGGCTGGGACGAGGCAATTTCTGAGGAGCCTTCCAAGCCAAGCCATTCTGTGATTCTGTCATCACAGGGGCTGGGGGCAGGTGGGCTTAATTTCTGATTAGAACCCGTTCAGCAGTGTCACTTTGGTGGAGTTCAAGCAGGCAACTCCTGATTGACAGCGTGTGACTTTTACCAACACAATCGATCTGGCTGAGATCAATAACGTCTGGCACAATCCTGATTCTGATCAATTGTATTTTATTGAAACAAGATCAAAGCAGTTTCCATCTCTCCACTCAGAAATGCACTAACTATAGAGCACTACTATGGGTCTCAACAGATAGTGACCCTAGATGTGGCCTTACTTGTTTATGAAAATAATATGATCATACATAATACATTATATACATACGATATATTATATATGTTATGCATTTATAGTAATCTATAATGACTATAGTATATCTATGTCAATGTCATATATGTTATAAATATGTCTACTTTATGGAAATCTTTCTGGACATAAATGGACTAATAGCATTAGTACCTTTCACAACAGATAATTACACTTAATATGCACTCTATTTTTAGTACTTAAACATAACAAAATATTAAACTTTCCAGAATTATTTTTTATCAGGATATAAAAATGGATATTTGATATTTTCATTACTACTTATATTAGTATATTTTTTGTCTTCTTCTATATATACTACATATATGATAATTTATACTATACTGCTGAGGTGGCAGGAAAGGCTGTGGGCCTCCACCAGAGCCTTTGTTTGCATTATTTTCTTCTCAAAGCACCAAAATTGTAAGATGAGGTGTCTCTGGTGTCAGCTGTGAGCAGTACAAGCACAGCTCTGTGCATTGGCACCTTCATTCACTGCTCACCACGAACGATTCTTTTGAACTTCTTTTGCAGAACCTGGTACTCGTTTATGGCCTGGGAGTAGGCAGCCGGATCCTCTGCCAGGCGATGGAACAGATTGTATGGTGGAGCTTGTTGAACATCTGGGGGTAAACTGATCACCTGTGGCAGCATCTGGTTCCCCACAATGAAATGGTCGAGGAGTTTTTCTCGCACAGACAAGTGCAGGCCATTGATGATATCCACCAGCCGCTGCAGGAAATCTCTCCTGCGCCACTGGGACACGGGCACCACAGTGAGCAGGTGCATGACAATGGTCTTCATGGAGTAGGTGGAAAAGCTGAAGCCCAGCACAAGACGGGTGAAGAACTGCAGGCAATTGAGGTGCAAACTGTCATGGGGAGCCTGCTCGCCGATGTGCTCGAAGAACTTCATCTCTGCCACAGCATAGGTCTCAGGCCAGGCTGTGCTTTGGGTGTAGGCCTCTCTAGGCTGGCTGCTCACAAAGATGTGGGAGTCTCCTCTCCGTACCCCAAACAGCATCTCAATCCTGAAGCTCTCTGTGCCATTGCTCACCTGGAATTGGCAGGAGCGACTGGAGGGCAGCAGCTTTAAATGCCAATTGTGTGACTGGGGCAGAGCTGGCCAGATGGCTCTCACCAGCTGGTAGAACCAGCGGGCAGTTTTCTGCACATCCAGGTAGGAGTCGGTGCACAGGGTGTCCAGGAGGCTGGGATCCTGATTGCTCCTCAGCTCCTCCTCGGGGTGGTGCAGGAAGCACAGCATGTTCTCAGCCTGCTGCTCCTTGCTGCAGGTGCACTCCAGCTGCACGCGGACACGGAAGTTCCTCACGTGCCTTTGCTCTGCAGAGTCCAGCTCCAGGTGGAAGCTGTGGCCTCGGGGAGGAGTCATGGGTATGAACACCTGGTACACAACATCCTCCTCACGGGGACTCCAACCTTCAAAGGCACTGCCCACCCCGATGGCTCGTTGCAGGACTGGGTAGAAGCTGTTTGCCAAGACATATCCAAAATAAACTGTATAATTGTCCATGAGGTTCATTGTCCACTCGCAGCCTCTCTGTAAGTTCTGTACTGGCAACTGTATGCGTTCAATTATAATTCTTCCAATGTTATCCTCAAAATCATTATCTTCTTCATGGACTGCAGGTGCAACATCATTGTCTTCTCCATTTGCCGCCTCATTGACAACTTCATTTTCCACATTGCCTTCTCCATTTGCATCTCCATTTCTGATTTCCCCTTCATTTGCATCATTGTTTTCTCCTTCATACTCTTCTCTCCTCAGGCTCCTTATGCACCCCATTAACCATAGCACCAAGATAAGGACGCCAAGCACACCAAGAGCAAAGGGCTGAAAGACCCCCATGAGCTGCACGTTCGGCAGGCTGAGGTGCTCCACCTCCTGGTCCGAGCCGAATCCTCTCCCATTCCAGCTGCTTTGCTCGCACTTCCATGTGAAAACGTGTTTCTTCATCCCAACCATCACCCACGAGCTGTGGGTAATGAATGAGGCTTTTCAAGAGCACGAAAAACACTGGTATGTAATTCATGGTCTGCAGGAGGATGGAGAGAAGGCCTTGAGTGGGGCTGTGAGGGAGGCAGCTGGCAGTGGGGGCAGCAGGGACGGGATTGCTCAGGGCTCTGAGGGCAGGAAGGACAGGACCCCAGACAGCTGGCAGGCAGCAACGCCTGTCCCACTGCCCCAGGAGCAGCAGCAGCAGCAGGGTGCCCTGCCCAAGGCTCTCCCTTCAGGGGCTGTCCCTGCATGCAGGGGGAGAACCCAGCCCCAGGTGCAGCGTTTCTGCCCCGGCCCTTGTCCCCAGCCCAGCCTCCCCAGCACGTGTGCACTCACCGCTTGCCCAAGCAACACTGGGCCAGCGTGACCTGCTGGGCCCGTTCATAGCTGCCCCCATTGTGACACGTCCCCTGTGATGTCACAGGTGTCACAGCACATCACAAGTCAGCCAGTCCCGCCCTTTGTCCCCACCCTGGCTCAGCCTCTCAGGGTGCCCATGGTGTACTGATTAAGGCTGCTTTGGAGTGAATCTTTTTCAAAGAGCTCCCATTGCTCTTTCTTCAGTCCCTGAAGAACACATAGTCCAATGGCAAACTTAACACTGCCTACTTCAAATATCAGCCAGGTGCCCAGGTGCCACATCCACATGGCTTTTAAACCTTTGTGTGGTCAGTTACTCAGACAATTTCATAGGCAGCCTGTTCCCAAACGTAATATGGTTCTTTTGAAAGAGTAAACCCCCAATGGCTCAACTTGAGGTCGTTTTTTCTGTTACTTGTTTTGTTCCCTGGGTTAATGTAACAACCCCCACATAGGTAAAGCCTTCCTCCAGGATGATCTGCATTGTGTCAGGCCCTTGGGCTGAGAATCCTGCTCCTCTCCGAGGAGAGAAATGTGCTGCCTTTGCACTGAAGTTCCCATGATCCAGTGGGACAAAATGGGTTGTTGGTGGGCAGAAGAGTTTCAGGCTGTCTGGAAACATTTCCATGTGAGGAGAACCTTTGTATAAAATACATCAATTGGGGGAATCCATCCTTCTCCAAGCTGAAGGAAGAAACAGAATTGTCCTAGTAGAAAATGGAAAGGTTTGAAGTGAAAGTCAGGGCTGGAATGTCTCCGCGTGTCCGTCTGGATTTGGTGATGCTGCAAGGCCAGACTGTGAAGAGGGGATCCCGGAAGACAAGAAATGCCCTCCTGCTCTGGGACCTTCCCTGGCACTGGCAGCACAAGTGAGAGCCCTTCCTTGGCCTTTGCCTTCAGCAAGGGCCCAGTCTGGGCAAAGCCTGAGTTCTCTGTGAAATCAGCTCAGATTTACATGGCCCCCCTGAAGGAGGGATGCCAGAGGCCAGACAAGCTCACCAAGGTGCTGAGCAATGCAGCTTAGGCTGCAGCTTTCTGCCCTTGTGTCTCTGGAGCCTTGGAGGGGAAGGCTGTGTGGCTTGCAGCGACCTTCACCAGCCCTCCTGCTAACAGCACTGGGCACCCCAAGGCTGTTTGGTCTCAGCACAGGCAAGAGCAGGAAGAAACCCTCACCTGGCTTTGTAGAGCCCTGAGACAAGGAAAGACAAGGAGTGTGCAGAGAGGGGGCCATCAGCACTGCACAGCAGCATTTCTCAGCCATCAATCACAGAAAATTGAAACATTATTGTTTGTCTTTGGGGTTTGTGTTGTCTTTGGTGAGCAGCCTTTTCTGTTATAAATGAGCACAAAGGGCCATACTCCAAACCAATTTGAAAAATTTATTGAGTACAGACGGCAAAAGCAAATTGCAGCGCTGGGTGGCAGGGAGACTCCGCTCCACAAAACTGCCACCCAGCGCTGCAATTTGCTTTTGCCATCTGTACTCAATAAATTTTTCAAATTGGTTTTGAGTATGGCCCCTTGTGCTCATTTATAACAATTTGGTGCCGTGACTCGGATCGAGATTGGGTAAGGGGGATTTCCCGTCTGTGGGAAGGCGCGCCCCACCCTCTTGGTGGTCCCGAGGGACGGGAGCCCCCGCTCCCACCTCGACCGACGAACCTAAAACCAGAAGGCAAAAGCAAAGGAGGAAAGGGCCCGGTTGACCCCTTAAATTTTGTGCACAAAGTCCGGACGAAGACGCGGGACGCGTAAGTAAAAGGGGATCCGTTCGGGCGGGGTCAGGATCCCGGAGTGCGGCGACGTGGTGTGTGTGTGAGAGTGGAACTGGCAGCCAGATTCCCCAAGCGAGTGCAGACCCTTAGTAGTGCGGTTCCCATTGACCTGCGAGGGCTTGGGCCACGAAACAGGGGAAGCGAAAGTGACTTTTTGTGTGAATGAAGGCACTTCGGAGGAATGGGACAGGGGAAGAGTAAGCCTCCTGCAGGGATTAAACTCCCACCTGTACCAAGGGACAGTCCCTTGGGGTTTTTATTAGATAATTGGGAACATTTTCCGGACACAGGGGGGGAAGGATAAGGCTAGGATGATACACTATTGTGTAGAGATATGGGGTGGAAAGGAAATCTCAAAGGGTGTGTTTTGGCCAGTATTTGGGTCTTCCGAGGACTGGGTGAAGCAAAAACTAAACATTTGGGTAAATACAAAGAAACCTTTTCACCTGGAGGAGAGTGAATATGCTAAGGTGTGGGTGGGCCGCCCAGAGGTGTTTATTTTTAAACTAACAGAAAAATCTAGCGAGAATAAGGAGAAGAAGAAGGGGGGTCGAGCTGAGGAGACTATAATAGTCCCTCCCCCATATGTGCCCCCACCCCAAGCGCAAGGAGGGGGTCCCAATGCACCCCCGGAGGAAGATTCGGATTTAGATCAGTCAGAATATACTGGGCCAACAACTCAGAGCAGGGCTCGGAAAGGGCTGTTTCCCTTAAGAGAGATGCCCATGGGGGGACCGCAGGCGGGAATAGGATTTATATCGGTGCCCCTTAGCTCGGGGGATGTGAGAGACTTCAAGAAAGAAATGGGACACTTGTTGGAGGATCCATTGGGAGTGGCTGAAAGGGTAGATCAGTTTTTAGGCCCAAACATGTATACATGGGAGGAATTACAGTCTATTTTAAACATTTTGTTTACGGCAGAGGAAAAGAATATGATCAGGAGGGAGGGGATGCGTATTTGGGATGCCCAACATGCGCAGGGGCCGGCAGCAAATATAAAATGGCCTCTTCAGAACCCGAATTGGGATCATCAGAACCTGGCCCATAGAACCCATATGCAGGACTTAAGAACTATTATAGTCCAGGGAATTAGAGAATCAGTCCCAAGGGGTCAGAATATTAATAAAGCCTTTAATGAGAGACAAAGAAAGGAGGAGACCCCCACGGAATGGTTGGAGAGGTTGCGGAAGAACTTCCAACTTTATTCAGGAATGGACCCGGATGGTCAGATGGGACAGGCAGTGCTGAAGGTGCACTTTGTTTCAAAATCCTGGGAAGACATTAGGAAGAAGATACAAAAGATGGAAGACTGGCAGGATAGAGGCTTGGATGAGTTGTTAAGAGAGGCTCAGAAGGTATATGTTCGAAGGGAAGAGGAGAGTCACAAGCTACAGGTTAGGATGATGGTTGCTGCGGTGCGGGAAAGTAGAGGGCAAGATCAGGGAAAGATGCAAAAAGAGCCTATAAGAGAGTTTGGGGGTCCGAGAGATTCGAGGGAGAGGCAAGACCAGAAGGTGTGCTTTTACTGTGGAAAGAGGGGACATTTCAAGAAGGAATGTCGAGTTCGAATTAGAGATGAGAAAATTCAAAGCAGATTAGAGGGGTCAGGGGCTCTATTTAATGGGGACCCGGAAACAACAAAAAGAGCCCTTGATAAAACTGAGAGTGGGTCCCCATGACCAGGAGATAACCTTTCTGGTCGACATGGGTGCAGAAAGATCTACCATTCAATTTTTGCCCAAGGGATGCACCCTGTCTAAAGAAACCGCCACTGTGGTGGGGGCAAAAGGAGAACCTTTTGAAGTGAGGGTGATAAGAAGGGTGATGGTGGAATCAGAATCAAAGATACGAATAGGGGACTTTTTACTAGTACCAGAATCTGATTATAACCTATTAGGAAGAGACATGATCATAGAATTAGGAATTCTAATAGAAGTAGTGGAAAAGGAATTACAAATTAGGCTTTGCCCCCTTAGACAAGAGGATGAGGACAGAATAAGTCCTGATGTGTGGTACAACCCAGGAAGCGTTGGACAATTGAAAATAGCCACATTCACAGTAAAAATTAAGAACCCTGAGGTCCCCGTGAGAATAAAACAATACCCCATTTCCCTAGAAGGAAGGAGGGGACTAAAACCTGAGATAGAAAGACTACTAAATAGGGGGCTGCTGGAGCCTTGTATGTCTCCCTACAATACACCTATACTTCCTGTCAAAAAGACGGATGGGTCGTACCGTCTAGTACATGATTTGAGGGAGATAAACAAACGAACCATAGCGAGGTTTCCTGTAGTAGCAAACCCCTACACCCTTTTGAGCAAGCTAGGACCTGATAATTTATGGTATAGTGTAGTGGACTTAAAGGATGCCTTTTGGGCCTGTCCCCTCGATGAAGCAAGCCGGGATTACTTTGCTTTCGAATGGGAAAACCCTGATACAGGAAGAAGACAACAGCTTAGATGGACAGTGTTACCCCAGGGGTAACAAGTTTGGACAGGCACTGGAACAGATCTTACAAGATTATCAAACTAGGCCGGGGGTGACCCTGATACAATATGTGAATGACCTATTGCTGGCAGGGAAATTGGAGGAGGACGTAAGAGAAGAAAGTATCCAGCTATTGAATTTTCTGGGACTTAAAGGGCTGAAAGTTTCCAAAGCCAAACTTCAATTTGTGGAGGAGGTAGTCAAGTATTTGGGACATTACTTGAGAAGGGGAGAAAAGAGAATAGATCCTGAAAGGATCCAAGCAATTGTGGCATTGCCAATACCAAAGAATAAAAGACAAATTCGCCAAATTTTAGGACTTACTGGGTATTGTAGACAGTGGATTGAAAACCATGGCAGCAAGGCCAGATTTTTGTATTACAAATTAACACAAGAAGGGTTGTTAAAATTGAGCCAAGAGGACACAGACAAACTCCAGGAGTTAAAAGAGAGCCTGGTCCATGCCCCAGTCCTAAGCCTCCCCAATCTAAGGAGGCCATTCTTTTTATTTGTGAACATAGAAGAAGGTATTGCTTTTGGGGTGCTTACTCAGGACTGGGCGGGGAGGAAGAAGCCAGTGGCATATTTGTCAAAAATTTTAGATCCAGTGAGTAGGGGGTGGCCCACATGCTTGCAAATTGTAGCGAGATGCACTCTATTGGTTGAAGAAGCTAGAAAAATTACCTTTAATAGTAGCCTAAAGGTGATGTCTCCTCATAATATCAAGAGTGTGATGCAACAAAAGGCAGACAAATGGATCTCTGATGCGAGACTTTAAAAGTATGAGGGCATTCTAGTAGAAGCCCCCGATTTAACACTAGAAACTACCACCTTACAGAACCCAGCTGCATTTTTATATGGGGAACCGGAACATCAACCCCTAACCCACGATTGTGTAGCAACCATTGAAGAGCAAACAAAGATTAGGCCTGATTTGGAGGAAGAGGAGTTAGAAGATGGTGAAAGATTATTTGTAGATGGATCCTCTAGGGTGATTGAAGGAAGAAGGAGATCGGGATACGCAGTTGTGGGGGGTTCCGACCTGCAAGTGATAGAGTCAGGTGCTTCAGATAAATCTTGGTCTGCACAAGCATGTGAGTTCTATGCCATATTATGAGCCCTAAAACTCCTCAAGGGAAAAGAAGGGACAATATATACTGACTCCAGATATGGATTTGGGGTGGTATATACCTTTGGAAAATTATGGGAAGAAAGTGGCTTGATCAATTCACAGGGGAAAGACAAAGTGCACCAGAAGCTAATAGTTGAAGTATTGCAGGCTTTGAGGGGACCTAGGAGAGTGGCCATGGTCCATTTAAAAGGACACCAAAGGGGGATAGATTTCAAAAGCAGAGGAAATAATGCAGCGGACCAAGAAGCTAAGCAGGCAGCCTTAAGAGAGATGGTCCTAAAAGAAAAAGGGGGGCAAGAAAACCAAAAAGTACATAATGAGGAAAGTACTAACATAATTTTTACTAATGAGGAAAAGGAAAAATTAAGGAAAATGGGGGTTAAGGAGAAGTCAGGAAAATGGATGCTAGAGGATGGAAAATGTATTCCACTAGCCTTACTGAACATCCGAACCCAATCCTGAGCGGATGTGGGGCTTTCCCCATTTGAAATTTTATGAAATTTATATCAATAAGTACCTGGTAGCTCTAACACCAGGTACAGCCTGGGGACTGCATATTGATCCGGAGTTGGAAAGAAAATCCAATAACACCCAAGTGGGAAGGACCTTATTTGGTGCTACTTACAATGGACACGGTGATACGCACCGCAGAAAGGGAGTGGACTCATGCGAGTCGAATAAAAGGACCGGTAGACCCATCCAAATTCACCAAGGACTCTGGTTGGGAGGTAAAGGGTGCAGCCGGAGACTTGAAGTTAACTTTAAAAAGGAAGACACAGTCCTGAGAAACCGTGTTGAAAATTGAAGGGAGACTGAATTTTGGTATACCGCCGAGTGGACTCAGGGGATATCTGGGTGGGGGAAAACTGGGTGTTATAAAAAGAACTAATAGGACACTCGGAGTCCCCAGGATATTCTAAATACTTAGAAGATCTTGCTCAACAACCATATTATCGACCTGTTAGATTGGAATATAAATCTCAATTAGGGAATGGGGAGGGGCATGTTAATCATAGAGATATAAGGGTAAGGTGTAGCTGGCTAGATTGCAGTTGTTACCCATTTGTGTGTTTTTCTTGTAAAATTTGTAAAGAGCTGTGGTGGATCCACTGCCAGAGAGGGAGGGCTCCTAAAAGTGTCTGTCAACCTTGTTGGGAGGAGCAGCGGGATCTGACTACCTGGGTATTGAACCAGAAGGTGGCAGCTCGGGAACTAAAAGTAGGATCTGCATCTTGGTGGCAGATATATCCAAAGGGAGTGAACCCTGACCTTTGTTGTTACCATCCTAACGAACCCTTTGTTCCATACATTGTGGACATCCTAGAAGTAAGGTGCCGAAAGAGGGAAAAAAAAGCTCCGGTGTGCTATTCCTCCACTAAAAGAAAAATTTGAGCTCCAAAAGGAATAAGTGGGAGAGAGGAACTCATCCTGTCCCTGAAGAACATCCTTGCTGCCGAGAAGATGGTTTACCCCGTAGCTCGTAGCAACCGAGTTGACGGGCGAGGCAGAGGGATGAGATGTGGGAAAGAAAGGATTCGCCAGGATGAGGAAAAGGTGGATATGGCACCTAAGGTCCTAAGGGAACAGGGTCCAAGAGGAGGTAACAGGGGGAGAACGATAGGGATAAAAATAAGAAAAACTCATTCTGGCAATGGATCTCACCTGGTTCTGGGGGTATGTGTAATATGGATGAACACTGAGGATTGCTTAGAACTTAGCAGAAAAGAGCTCCAGAGATACAACGAACAAAAATAGGCAAATAGAAAAAGGGGGGATTGTGAGAGAATGGTGACCTTTTTGTTCGTTGTAAGATAAGTAATCTTGAAACCTGGATATGCGGGCTGGTCTGTGGGTATGTGATTACTGATTGCTTAGGCTAGCACAATAACCAAACGTCTTAGTAATTCTCCAGGAAAACAAAGGGTACTGCAAGGGTCAATGCTGACAACGGAAGACCCCATAGCAAACGGAGGAACGTGCACAAAAGTCCGTAGAAACGACACGTACCCGGAAATCAGGGGACTTAAAAGAGAATGAACTTTGGGGGAAAGTGTGGCAGTTTTGTGGAGCGGAGACTCCCTGCCACGCAGCGCTGCAATTTTGCCTTTGCCGTCTGTAATCAATAAATTTTTCAAACTGGTTTTGAGTATGGCCCCTTGTGCTCATTTATAACACTAATAATCATTATAGTTATTGTTATGGGACCTTGTCTCATCCGATGTTTTTCTTTTCAAATAAGACGAATTGCAGACACTGTCTTTGAAAAGAGAGGGAGAGATGTTGGGAGCCTAGCAGCAGCTCTGACACTCACCCCAGGGTATCGCAAGGCACTGGGACAATGAAAAGGCAAAACATAGGTCATGGTGTCCTTGTGACTGTTCAGAGAAGGAAAACAAAGTCATAAAACATTTACAGTGACTGCTCAAAGATTTAGAAAAGCACATCTGGAGAGACAAGACCCTGTTTTGACTACAGTAGAACTACTTCAAAGAGATGATTTTGCAATAGCTTTATTTGATTTATGTTATCCTAGATGTACCTATTAATAAGTAGCTTTTATAGAAAGAAAAAAAATTGTATCTAATCAGATTGCATGTTAGAAAAGGTATCCCTTATACACTAATGTATAAAAAGAGGTAGTTAAGACAATAAAGTGGACTCATTTGCAGCAAAAAGATCTCGGTGTCTGAGTCTCATTCCTAAGGGGCTTGCAGGACCCTGGGGCACCAGGGAAGGAACAGCATCATCCCAGGAATGCTGTGAGAGATTCCCCAGAGCGGCCCCACCTGGGGCCCGGGCAAGGGATGGATTCAGGCAGGCAAATACATCCAGGGGCTGCCTGGGCTATGGCAGTGAGGCCCAGCCCTGTTTCATATCTTTCTGCTCTTCATTTGTATTTAGTCCTTTGTATTTATCCTCATGACCCTCACAATGGGATTAGATTTCACTTTCTTACAAGGCAAAACCTTAGTTATTTTATTTCCACTAAACAATCGTGTATTACCAGCTTAAATGACTTCTCTCTGACTTACTCTGCATCTTGCTCCTTTACAGCAAGATGCATCAAGCACCTCTGTTAAAGTACAGATGCCTCCCGGGAAAGAGGACAATCTTGCTATTTTCTGAAGAATCTTAACTTTGATGATGCACCAAATTTTACAAATCCAAGAGGAAAAAAGCCTACAGATCAGTTTCACAGTTTCAAAAGCTGATTCCTCAACTCTTGCACACCAGTTTCCTTACTGGCAACGTTCAGCAGTGATACCAAACAAGCACAGAAAACAAATGGGAGAAGAAATGCAGACAGCCAGCAGGGGACCACCTACCAAAATACTGGGAAGAAACAGCACCCAGCAACAATTTCACTACAAGATGGACTGATCTTGTAGTCAGCTTCAATGCAATACATGGATTTGCTTACTTTCAAAGCCTATCCAATTTTCAATTAAAAATAGAAAAATAACTCCTCTTCACATGCATCATTACTGTTAAGTCTTGTCTATGTCTTCAGCTTTTCTTATTTGTCTTACAGGATAATGAAATGTATTGAGATGGGATTTCAAGGCAGGTGCTGGACAAGGTATGGGAAGTATGTGTTGTTTTAGAATCCTCAGCATCAACAGTCAATTTGCTCAAGTTGAATTCTTTTTTTTTCCAAGCAAAAGAACCACTTAGTGTTTTTATCTTCCCTGGTGTTTCCAAGGAAAACACTATTAGCTTTCTAGGCATACAGTTCCTGGCTATTGGAAATATGCACTCAGCAAACAATGTAATTTTAAGAACAATCTGCTGAAGCAGTATTTCATTTTTTAAGATATTTTATTTAACTACTTTCTTTAAGAAGGAAATGTGTTTCAAATCCCAATTTTGCCCTCCTTTATCCTTATTCAACAGCATGGATCTTTCAGTGCATGGGCAAATGGTTAAAGTGAATGTGGCACATGTTTGCTGTTACTGCTGAATATATCTTCTTCTATATTGCCAATTTTCAGAGAAAAAGTTAGAATCAAAAGATGTTGTTAAGAAAAATAACAAACATTATTTCTTCTTGACTCCCTGAGCACTCAGGTTACTCTTCATCTCATCTATTATTCCTCAGTCTCAGAACAGAAAAAGCCTAGTCCTGTTACATCTAATTCAACTGCAAGTACCATTTTTACCCAAATAATTTTCACCCCTTACACCCTTTCAGTTGTGACATTTTATTAACTTCTTGGTTTTGTTTATTTGTTTCTCTGCAGCCATAGGTAACAAATGTTAGTTCATGTGAAATATAAATCAGACAGAAACACTACATCACCTGTGGGGATTCTGGGTTTCTTTTCCTTTTCTGGATAGTTATCAAAGTTAACAGAAATTTCCTTACTTCTCACACACGAAAATCAGCACAAACTTCCCAAAATGCAGTTTTGGAAAAGGCATGCATGTTGGACCATAATTACATGTAGGTCAGTGGAATAGCTTCAGTAAAGGGGAAAATTAAAGGAGACTACCAAACCAATACATTAGCAAAAGGTGAGCATTAATGGATCAATAGATCAATTTAAATGCCAAGTGTCCAGAGTAGCTTTCAAGGGTGATAATGGATTTTAGCATCACAGATTTTAATTGTGCACTATAACAGTGCTGTTTGAGCCATTATATGACTGAATTATTATGATTTCTGTATCAGCTTGGATGTAAAACTTGACTCTGGACTGAATTGTGTCACTTAAGGGAATTCAGAAGGAAATGATTTTATACATTCAACAAAATTAAATGTATTCTGCATTCCTGGTGTCACCATCTGCCAACCTAAAACAAATTGTGTACCAAGCTTGCTTTAAAAACCCATGCACTGGTATAACCCGTGCTGGTATCTTCCAGAGAAGGAGAATCAGGGAGGTCTAGATCCATGTGTTCAGTAAGAGAGAGCAAAGAACAAATGAATCAAGGAAATAAATAAGAAGAGAGAGAGGCAGGCTGAAATAAACACTTTTGCATTGCTTGAGTTATGCCTCCACAAATCCATATGCAGACATAGTAATTCTATGAACAAATCCCAACTTCTCCCTGCCTCTCCCAAGTGAATGACTAGATCTAAAGTTTAGAACAATAAGACAAAAATCTCCCAAGGCTTAGTGGCTTCATCTGTCCTATGGTGACTATACCCCTGATGCACAAAGTTCCTTAATCAATACTTACTTCTCATATTTCTTTTTAAAATTAGAATGCAAGCACCATATCAATAATGCAATATTTCTGAAGCCTAAGACCTAAGACTCTCATCCCAATTAAAATGCAGCAAGCAGATTGGTTTTAACACTCAGTGGCATTCTTTTTCTGGACTCATTCCTTCACAGACCACACAGTTATCAATAATCCATGCACAGAGCAATTAGACCTTTTTCTTGTTTTATGGGTTACAGACTATGCCTGTGCAAGTGTCATAAAATATTCTAAAGCACTACAATGCAACAGAACACATTTAAGTCCCTACATTAAGAGTAATTGAATAATTTTGATATTTAATTGCTCTTCTTCTGTCATATGATTACAGTCTTTTGAGTGAATCACACAATTTCTGAGTCCAGACCAAAGAATGACTGCTATCCAAAGTCATTTCAGGAAGGGGCATTTTTAGCACCTGCAAATGATTAAATATGATGAAGAAATAGGACATGGACAAACAAATTTTCACACAACAAATCAGAACTGAAACAACAGAAAGTGACCTCCACACTTTTTATGGTAGAGAAGCAATGGTTTTGACATATTTTGAAAGACTGATTTCATGTGCTTACAGGATCCTGTGAATGACAAGGGACAGTTGGGCAACTGAAACCAGAGAGAAAACTCTGTTTCAGTGGCCTCACACCAAGACTCACATGGTTCTATTCTGTGCAGAACTGGGAATAAAACTGAGGCAGAGGGAAAGCTACAGAACAGAGATGCACACTTGGCTATGCCTTTATTATTTAAAGCTAAAATTTCTACAGTGCTTTCTCAACTCTTGCAGAAATGCTCTTTATAACCTTTAAACATGGACCAGGTCACAAGGAATTATGCAGTAGCTGTAGAGATGCTTTAGGAGACTTTGCAGCAACAACTGAAACTTTGCCCTCCTCTATGCAGAAAAGATTCAATATAGCCTGGGGAATTATATCCAAGGACAGAAATAGAGTGAGAAAATCTTTCTTAATCATTTTCCAAAATAAATTTAGACTGTGAAAGACTGGGAAGAATGTTAATCTGTTTGATTCATACACACTCTTTTTTAAGACAAATTAATTATGCAGCAGAAGCATTTAGCATAAAAATACAAGTTTTGAAATGTGAGTGGAAAGTGTAGTACAGGGAAATAAAACTGATAGAAGGAGAGTGAAGGAGGCTAATTAGAAAATGTGTGGAAGAGCATAACCATTTGACAACACAAAACATTATGGACCATGTATTGTTTTTATCACCAAGAATTCCCCAAATAAAAGGCATGGAGAAAACCATAATACAGAAGTGGGAAAACAGAGGGACTGTAAAAGTGAAATGGAGTTATGACAAATGATACTGTATAGAATATGGATTCACAGACCAACAAAACAAAACACCCCAGCAGCAGCAAACTGGAATACTGTATATTCCAGCTGAACCACAGGTGTTTCTGCATATTCATCTTGCAAACTCGCACACTTATTTACCAAGGCTGCTGAACTACTTCTTTTCCATCTCAAACCATAAAACCCCCCAGTCATTTCACAGGAATCACTTAATCAAATGAAGACAGACCAAAAAACATTATTTTCATGGTTCACAATAGTATCAAGTTACATGCCTAAGAGACACCATTTTAAATCATAAATAATGAGCTAGCAAGTGTATAAAACTAGTACTTGAAGAAATGATAAAAAGACAGGAAACTAATAAAAATGCAGATAGTCCAGAACATACCTAATTTCCCCAATTTTAGAATAGAATAAGCTTGTATTATTAAAGCAAAAATAATTTCTATCAAAAACTATGTTTCCCAGAATTGAATACCACTTGTGGTGGCTGCTTGTGATCTCTGTATATGTTTTAGGAGTTCAGCTGGCATTAGCCTGTTATTCTAAATACAAGCAGGGAAGAACTATAGTTCCTAATGATATGCAGTTCTGTAATTTAATTAGAAAGCTTTCGTCTTTCAATATTTTAAATAAAAGCTAGGAAAAAAACTCTGTTTTGACACCAGCTCTCCTTAGTAGCAGCATTTCTCAGCACACAATCTGAAAAGGTCAACCTGCCAGACAACAATACAGAAGGTAAAAGTTTAAGTGAGGGCAAGGAAAATCATCTTCAGATGAAACTGCTCTTGTGCAAAAATAAAGTGATATTTAGATTCAGCCTGTGAACACATTCCTCAATTATGAGAGAAAACGTAATTCTTAAAATTCTGTTCACGACATTAGGGACAGAAAATCAACTACAAATTACATCTTAGCTTGGTTAGTACTCGGATACCATAATTATTACCACAATATTAGGATAACAATCCAATAAACACATTCCAGAAAAGCATTTTAATTCATTTACTAGTGTCAGCCATGCTATGCTTTGATTTTATCAATGTATCCTTCTGCAAAAAGGTTAAATTATGTTTTCAACATCATGTAAAGTCAGCTCTGACTCACAGCTCACCACAGATTCCAAACAGGAGACAAAGACCCAGTTTTCCTTTCAGAACTTCTCACATATCTATGACCTTTCTGTGGGCAGCTTCAGAAAATGGGGGGAAAGCCATTCCAAAGAACAGTACCAAGGAAATCATACAGCACTAGGGACATTGTCCTGGCATGAGATTCTTAATGGATTATGAGAAATAACACAGAAGCAATTTCTGTCCACAGAATAGATTTAAAAGGATTTTGTTTCAAGAACAATAAGAGGATGCTTAAAATTTCTTGTGCCGAAAGCTACATTAGGTTCTCAACGTTGAGTAATTGATATCCCTACAATCTAAACTGTGGAATTACTATTTCCCAAAAGAGAAAATCTTTGGGATTTGCAACTCATCTCAAAACCTCAGTGAAATGAAATCTGCAGAATTTCCCTAATTCTATGGAACACAATTCCATTGTGTTCTATGACCCTTCAAATACTCATGGAAACAGACTTGTTTACACTAGAACAGCTGTGAATGAAAATCTGGGATAAAACCCCTAAGAAATGGCAATATACATGAATGTTCCTTTCCACAGCAGCCACAAGCAAACAAGGAGTGGCACTATACAGGAGAGTGACCAAGGCAGTGCCAGCCGTCTCAGAGATGGGCAAGGACAAGAAAGGGTTTGAAGCTGTGCCAAGAGAGGTGTACACTGGACATTAGGAAGAACTGCTGCCCAGAAAGGGGCATGAGATATGGGAATGGTGTGCCCCAGGGGGCACTGGTGCAGTCACCGTTGCAGTAGGT
>NW_027636230.1:0-22316 GCF_903797595.1 Erithacus rubecula
TTGGCTGGGCTGTGCTGCTCTGAAGATTTGCAGCTGCTGCCCTCTCAAAGGGCCCTGCAGGCAGCTTCAGGGTCGATGCGAACCAGCGGAATGGTGAGCTTGCGCAGATTAAATCTGTGGATGAGCTCCCTTGATGGTTCCACTGGTGAAGCCCCAGAAAGTCCAGAGGAGGCACAGACTTTCTTGGCAGCTGGTAGGGAAGCCTCAGACTCCTGAGCACCTGCACATGCCCTGGAAGGGCCTGGACGCAGCTCTGAATCCTCCCGTGAGGCAGCAGCAGCAGCAGCAGTGAGGTTCTGGCCTGAGGGAGCTGTGCAGCGGTGAGGGAAGAAGAAAGGAAGCAAAGGGAAGGTTGCGTCACTATTTGGCTTTGCACGGCCTTCGGCAGCAACCTTATTTCGGCCAGGGAAGATAAAAGCTCCCATCCTCCTAAGCAGAGTGAGAAAGAAGTAATGAAAGGAAAAAAACATTTTCTGGGGCTATTCAACACAGTTCTTAGCCTGTTTAACTCTCCCCTGTTGGTTCAACTGTCTTGGAAAACTGTCCTGCTGCCATTCCTTAGCAGGAAGCAACTGCCAGAAACCCAACTGCCAGGTCTCTTCCCTTCTATTCCAAAGAACCAGGAGGCTCCCTCCCACTGGGTCTGACCACGACCGAGCCCTCGGCTCACACGCACTCACGGAGAGCTCCCCAAGCATCCCAGGGCCGGGCACGGAGCAGCACCAGCCACGGCGCCGCTCCTGCCCCTGTGCCGGCCCCTGCCCACGGCCACAGCCCACGGCACCCTTGGCGCCCGCAGCTCGCAGCCCGTCTCACCGGCTCTGGGGGGCAGCCCGGCACAGCAGGCGGGCAGCGGCCGCTCCGTGTGCGGCTGCTGGAAGCGGCCGGGCTGCCGGCTGCGCACCTCCAGCCCCGCCGCCAGCCGCTGCCTGTTGGCCCTGGTCAGGCGCTGGATGCGGAGCAGCAGCTCGGGGCGGTCGCGCACGAAGTTGGCATTCGTGTAGTGGAGCCAGCCGCCGGCATCGCCCGGCACCTTGTGGAAGCCGTAGAGGTTGAGCTGGCGCACGAAGCTGCTGAAGTGCGTGGCTTGGAAGGAGTCCGGGCCCGGCCCCGCCCCTTCGCCGCCCGCTCCGTGGGCGCCGCCCGGGCTGAGCAGCTCCCGCTCCAGCAGGGAGCGGTCGATGAGCAGCCCCTGGCCCCGGCTGTCCCAGCGCACGGAGCGGACGCGGGGGCTGCTCGCCAGGCGCCACAGCTTGGCGGGGAAGGCGCCGGCGTTGAGCGCGGCGGGCAGCGGCAGCTCCGCCATGGCGCCGATCGCCGAGTGCGGCCACAACGCCCGCGGCGCGCGGCCTGAGGGGGGCGCTGCGCTCGGCCCCGCTCGCGGCCCCGCGCGGGCCGGGCTCGGGTGGGTCGCGAGCAGAGTTCCCGCTGGGAGCGGACAAGGCCGGACGGGAGAGGGCAAAGGAAAAGAGACACTGCACACATTCTCTGGGCCCCTTTCCCAGCCAGCTGGCTGCTGCTGTCTCACTGCCTCTGCCTGTCTGCGGCAGATCTGGCACATTTCTCATTCTGTGGAGATGGAAGCAGCAGCAGGAAGGGGCAGCAATTCTGTCAGCATTTCCATCAGAGCTAAAGTCCTGCTGCCTGGAAGGATGTTGCTTTTCCCGAGAGATTAATGGTTTACAATGACAGTGAACTCACACTGCTGTCTTCACCAAGAGGTTTTGCATTTTTCCTTCCTTTTATTCTCTTTTTTTCCACAATCAAGGGAGAGTTAGAATGTAAAATTCCTCCCACAGCCAAGTCTTTTCAATATAATCCAACAAAGTTGATCTTAGTGTCACTTGCTTTTTTTTATTTAAATAATCTCTTGAACAGGAAACAGTTTTCAGAGCATAAAAAAATAGACCTATTTCTTCCAACTCTTTTAATTCATGCTGGTTTTTATGTTTTTATATGGTTTAACCATGAGTGCTCAGGTGGTGGAATATTTGTATATTTGGTGGAATGGCAGGAGCTCATCCCACACACACAGTGGATATTTTCCTTACATCCAGCCTGTCCTGAGTTCTGGCTGACTCTGCCTTCTCTTGCCTCCTCCCAGGTCCTTTGTGAGGAGCCCAGCCCTGTCCCTGCAGCCGCTGCCCTGTGGGTGACATGCTGGCACAGGGATTGTTGGTCTCATCACATTCTGGAGCATCTTTTGGAGTGAGTGTTTTTCAAGGTGCCCTGTCATCTTTTCCTCTGTGTGCTGGCTTTCTCACAAAAATTGAAACCCACTACCCAGAAAATCTCTTCTCATTTCATCTTACACAGCTTCAGACAGAGCCTGAATTAGGAATGCTCCTCCTTGCTGGGACGGTGTTTGTCTTTCTTTAAACACAGTGTAACAAACCTCACAAAAATTGTCCCACAACTGAATTATAATGAAATTTCTAATGAGGAGGCGAAAAGGAGAAGACAGGAGTTCAGAAAAGAGGAGACATCTCTCTTCATGTTGCATGGCCCTTATTTCCCTCATGTCCATTTATGTACTGCTTCATCCAGAAAAGCCTCTTTCTTAAGGTCTCCTTTGCACTCTCTGTGGGTCACTGCAGTCAGTTGTTTTCGTTGGCTGCTCAAAAATTCTCACTAAATAGAACCCCACATGTCACAGTTTTGTAGCCTAGTGAGGTCAAACATTTACAGTCCAAATTATATTTTAATCAATAATGGCCAACATTAAAAAATCCAATTTTTCTCTAAGTAGTGCTTAGAGAATGCATTTCTAAAAGTGTGCCCCCTCACTACTTCAAAACAAACTAAGCAAAGAAAATAAATAATTTAAATTGTGGATTGATACAATGTGCTGATAAGAGAACTAACCTGGAAAATTCTGGAATTTAATGGCCTACCATGGAGGATATTCAGGTGCATGCTGTGTACAGGACAATTCTACTGCTCCACACTTTTGAGTAGTTCTCAGAAATATTCCTAATAAAGAAGACATTGGTAATTCTGTGCAGATAACAGAACTGAGATCTGAAGATGCACACATGTGCAAGTTCTCTGTAATACAAGAAAACATACTGGAATTTGTGAACAGGTGCTATTCCACCATTACTTGAAATTGCACTGCAGCATAACACCACCTCAATTCCCAGCTATTCATCTTTGTAGATCACTGAACATTAACATTTCCCAAATATCTTTTTCAAGAGCACCTGTGCTCTCTAATTTTATGGTAACACAATGAAGAATATGACAGATGTAGTTTCATGCATCTTCCTAAATTCTCATTTATTATCTGTAGTAATTAGACTATTGTTTACCTGCTCTATTTTTGTAGAGGATGTAATTGCAAAGTGAATTTAAAGCACGCTTGGCTTATCATTCTGCTGAAACCCAAACAGGCTTTCCTTTGCTAAAAATAGCTGAAATTGATCTTTATGAAGCAAATTCCATCAAACTATGCAAACATAAACACCAGATTCAAATTTCTACATGTGCAAGAATACATATGTAAAATGAGCCCATGGAAATGGAAGCTAAATCTTGTCAGTGAAAGGCAATAGAAGATTTCAGTCTTACCACCAGCAACACTCTATTCCAGAAGAGCAACCAGTGAAAGTGCTGAAATATTTGCTCTCTGTGATCATCTGTAACCAGGCAGGTGCTCTCACAGCTGTCTACAGCTTCTGTCTCAGTTTAATCATTTGATTGATATTTCAAGAGGAGAAACATATCTCCTGAAAAAATATCTGTATTTTGAGTGTATACTAAGATAGAAAAGCTTGTGCCTTCAAAAACCACAACTAAATTACACTTGATATAACCCAGGTGGAAAATTTAACAAGTCCCATTAGATCTCTACTGCTCTGTAGGTAGATGCTGCTACATTGCATCAGGAGTCTTCTGACTTTTACTAGGGGAGAGAAATGCTCTATTGCTACTGAAATTCACTTTCTTTGAAGTCAGCTGGGTTAACAATAGAAATATTTTCCCAAAGCCAGTGCTGCTGCTAACGATGCAGCAATGTGTGATCTGCACACATATTATGGGTTTGGAGGAGAGCTTGGTGCTGTGGGAAAGCTGGTGAGAACACATTTGGGGTTTGCTCCTGAAAAGTCCTAAGCACAGCCACAGCAATTTCAGTGGAAGTTGAGAAGGCTCACAGCCTTTACAAAAAGGAAGGGCTTCCTGTAAGGCTTTCCTTGCCTCTATTTGTTTAATCCCCCAATGCAGCATTTTTCTATGATATTTCTCTTCTGACATTAATTCTCCATCCTGGCACTTGCTTTAAGGAAAATGTTGGTTGGGTATGACAGGATTGGAGTCCTGAGTTCAGATCTCATAGCACTACAGATGGGTCACTTTCTTTTCATCAAATTATACCACAGTCATTTTAGAATTAATCTGATAGTGAGTTGCTGAGTCCATGGACATCCTTTGCATGGATATCTCAAGAGAACTGGATCCTAAAACCTTTATTGATCTCCTGTAGGCATGCATATGCTGTTGGATGCATTCAAGAGCATGGAAATACCATTGCTAAATTGCTTTCAAGGCACTTTATTGCAGCAATTACACTTGAGCCTATAATACCCAGATAAAAGGAAAAGGAGAATAACCTCTAAATGGCCAAGGAAAGAATTACATTCATTACTGAGTGCTCTATGCAGTTCACTTAGAAATATGACAGGAGTTGCCACAGAGCATACCAAGACCTTCTTGAATTACTGTTCTTTCCAAGGACTTTGTAATGAACTTTTGGCATGCATATCATTAATCCCTTCTATTGAAATGATAAAGTTTTTATTTGTTGTTTTTCTTAGTCAAATATAAACCTGGGGCAACTTGAGAAATAACAGGGTTTGCATGTAGCAAAAGCTGTATCTACTTCTGATGCCTTGTGATTATTTAATGGTTCACTTGTGTGGAATATGATCTTTGCTACAGATCTGATAAAAAAACACTTAGATATCAATATTTTTTATAATATGTGTTTTAAAGGCAGGATAATTCTATTATGCTGTTTTGCCTGGCAGTAACAAAGTGTCCTTCAAATCTTATTTCTGAATATAAACTGAACCATGATTTTCAGGGTCTTCTATTACTGTCCAGTAATATATTGCACAAAAGTTCAATTCAGGAAAGGTTTCTAAGTACAAAAAAATTATTTGAAAGTATTTTTCCCCAATATACCTTATACTATATAGTATAGGTGCACAACCCAAACTGCAGCCCCCCCCCGGAGATGGATTTTTGAGGTGATTCCCCAAATTCTGGGAGAATTTGAGGCCAAATCCCAGATTTTGGCTAAAACCACCTCATCCTATGTCAATTTCTGGGGCTCCCTTCACCATTTTTGAGGTGAAATTCCCCAAACTTTTCCCCAAATCCCTTTTTTTTTTTTAGTTTTTAAGGTGCTCCCACCTCCCCAAATGCCCAAAACCTTCCCAGAAAATTCCAAATTAATTCCCAAAAACTCCACACAGACACGGGGGAAGGTTCTGGTGGGGGTTAATGATTTTTGAAGGAGGGGGGTCCCCAAAATTTTTGGGCTCCTCCCACACAGTCCTGGGTGTCCCTGGGGGTTCCCCAGGGGTCTCGCTGCCCTCCAGCATCTCCTTGTAGCAGCACTTAAAAAACTGACCCAGGGAGGGAAATCCTGGGGGGAAGAACTGAAACAAAAAAAAAGCTAAAAATGAAAAAATCCCTCCCCCCATCCAAGAAAGGAAAAAAATCCTGGAAAAAACTGGAAAAAAACCCCGCCAAAACAAAACAAAAAAAACCAAACCAAAAACAAGGAAAAAACCTAAAGAAACCACGAACTCAAAAAAAGCCCACAAAATCTCCAAATGCCCCCCAAAAAATCCCATAAAAACCCCCTCAAAACCAACCCCCTCCTAAAACCCTCAAAAAATGCCCAAAACACTAAAACAATAAAAAAGTATTTTAAAATCCCTAAAGAATGCCATAAAACAACCTTAAAAACATTCCACAAAACCCCAAAATCCCACTTTAAATACACCCAAAAACGCCAAAGTCCCCCAAAGGCTCCCCAAAAATATGATAAATCCTTTTAAAAAACCTGAAAAACCTCACAAACAGAATAAATCCTTTAGAATTCCCAAAAAAACTCAAAAGAAATTAAACAAAAACTCGAAAAAATCCTCTAAAAAACACCCCAAACCCACCTTATAAAGACAGGTATCGGATAGGGTTGTTGTGTAGGCAGCATGCAGGGGAAGACAGAAGGAAAGATGGGAAGGAAGTAGGGAAGAGAATATAGAGAAAAAGAAACATAGAAGACAGAAACATAAACTGAAAAGACAAAGACAGCCCAGGCCATCACCACGTAGATCACGGAGCAAATGGCGCCGCTGGACTCTCTCCGCCGTTTAAATCCCCTCAGCCCCGCCCCGCGCATGCGCTCTGGGTCTCCGCGCACCCGTGCAGGCCCCGCCCCCGGGCCCCGCCCCGCCCGCGCGCTTTAATGGCGGCAGAGCCGCTCCCGCCCCGCTCCATCCGGGAATGCTCCTCCTGGGATGGGGCGGGATCCTCGCCCGGAGCGCTGCGCCGAGTCCAGCCCAGGGACTGCTCCCGGTGCTGCGTGGAGCCCGAGGTGCTCAGGTGGTACCAGGGGCCGGTTCTGGGTTTTGGCGGTGTCCGCTGGGGGTTCGGAGCGGTGCCGCCTCTCCCCGGGCCGGCAGGGTGCGGATCGCGGGATCGGGGCCGGGATCGGGACCGGGATCGCCGCGGGCAGCAGGAGCCGCCCCGGGACGGGCGCTGGGGCCGAGCCCGGCGCTGCCGCTCCTGCTCCGGCCGCAGCGTCCATGGGACTCCGGGCACGATCCCGCTGCGGCCGCGGGGAGCCGGGGCTCTGCCGGGAACCGCGCCCGGGAGAACGGCGGCGGAATCTCCTCGTGCAGGCGCTGGATCGTGGCTGGAACCGGGCGGGGCACGGGGAGCGCCGTGCCAACCCTGGGAGCCCCAAATCCCGCCGCTCCCGGTGCCCCCATCCCGCGGGGGTGCAAAGTCCCCGCAATCCTCAGCGGAGAGCAGCGCCCGGCTCCCCCTTCCCCGTGTCCGCACAGCCCCGGGGCTCCTGCCCGCCGCACCCCTGCGGAACGAGCGGGGCTGGATCACGGGAGGAGCCGCTCAGCCGGGGCCGGGCACGGTTCCACTCGGGCTGCTTCTCCAACACCTGCCAGGTGAGATGCTCCCCCTCCCCCTTGCTCTGCAACTCAAAAATGCTCTGCAATGGTAAAATCTCTTCTCTTAAAATTCAGCTGAGAACTTTCCTATTTATTTCCAGATTACAGACTATATTTGGGTTGAGAGGGATCCTAAAAATGTGACTCTCAAGTACATGGTACATTTGAGAATTGAGCTCACAACCTTAGCATTACCAGGACCCTGCTCCAACTGACTGAGCTACTCTATGGGTTATGAGCATGAACCTCCCAAGGATGGGAATCCTTGGCACCAACAAGGGAACTGCAGCTCCTCTTCTGCTAAAGCTGCTTTACACACCAACCCCTGCCATGGCTGTAGGGTAGAACAGGCTGGTAACCAACATGACAGCACCAAACTCTTCCCATAACCCTGATTTTCCTGGCCTTTCTAGGATTTCCCCAGCACCTGTAAATTTGCTCTTGCAATGTCCCTTTGCATGGAGAAATGAGCAGAACACATCCTGAGGCTTCCCTTGCTGCATGACCAAAGTTCCTCTGGAGAGTGGCAGAGGGCATTTCCTGCAGGTGAGCGTTGTCAAAATGATGGCAGCTGCTGAAGCTGGGGCTGTTTTTGTGGCCCAGAGCTGCACAGAGGCCTCAGTGTCTCCTGCTCGTTGCCAGCAATGTTCCTTGGTGTTTGTGTGTGTCCCAGCTGCAGGGAATGTGGGGCAGGAGGAGGCTAGGAGCCCCTGAAAGGGACCCAGCAGCTCTTGTCCTTGGGCTCTGCAGGGGAGGGGCTGTGCCCAGCACATGTCCCGGGGATGGCGCTGGGGTGCCCGGCCAGCGCTGGCACGGACACGGCTCAAGGGCTGCCCGTGGCTCCTGGGCCAGGGGCTGCTCTGAACAGGCACCTGGAGATGCTTCAGCCTGGATACAGGCCACTGACAGCCCAAAAGCACCCCAAGGAACAGCTGGCATTTCCTGGTGAGGGGCTCAGACAGCAATTCCTTGTTCCAGCCTCCCAGTGCTCCCATGAAGCTGCCAGGTATGTCCCAGCCATTCCAAATCCCTTCCCTTCCAGCCTGAGGCCATCACCCACCAGCAGCATTAAAGTCAAGGCCATCTTCCCTCACAGATATTCAATCACAAGCATTAGCCTGCAGAGATGCCTTAACATCAAAGGCTTGGGTGGGATGAAGTTTTGTTTGGATGAAGGTGGAAGTTTCCAGGGAGCCAGCTGGAAGTGCAGAAGGGATGGAAAGCTTTCACAGGTGGGTCCCACTGGAGGCAGGGATGTGCATCCTTTCCTGAGGGAAAAGAACTCACAGTGGCCACTGCTGAAGCTCTGAAAGAAACTGATGTCCTCCCATGAGCATGGGGGCTGCCCTGGCATGGGCTGGGAGCGCCTCTGGCCCCTGCCTTCTCCTGCTTGAACACATCACCTGGAGTCTGAGCTCAGGGGGGCTAAATCAGGTGAATTCCAGACAACTCTGTCAGGTGCCCCTCAGGGACATGGGTGGGGCTGGAGAATGAAGGTTTAAATAGCAAATTCTTTGGAATATATGCCTGTCCCGATGCTGCTGAGCTTGCTTGGAAGCTCTGCTGGTTCCTGGCACAGCTGGTATTCAAGCAGCAGCTCTGCATGGGAATATTCACCCTCCATGAGGCACTGCGAGGTTAGAGCAGCAGGAATTGAGCAGGGAATTTGGGGCTATGGGATAATTCATGGGAACTAGCAAAGCTGACAGTAAAACCCAAATCTGAGCACTGCACAGAGAACAATCTTTGTGCTGCCCTGTCAGCTCAAGGCCCTGGGCTGGGAAGTTTTGGGAGTCAAACGTATGGAATTATACAAATCCCTGACTCTGGGCTGTGATCACCTAGAAAGATAATTCAAGTCCCAAACAATTCTTCCACAATCCACTCTGATGGAAAGTACCCTGTGCCTGCCTGGAGCTCTGACCTTGCTTTTCCTACCAGCTCCTGAGCAGTGTCAGGGCCACCACAAGGGCTTTAAAATCCAGATAAACCCCCAAATCCCACACAGTGACTAACCCAAGTGAAGAACTGCATTGTTGTCATTAAAAGCTCAAAACTCTGTTATGAATTCTATGACAACAATGTAGTGGAGTCCCATGAACTTCACTCATGCTCTTGGTTTCATTTTTATGTCTTTTTAATCCCTCATTTGGCAGCTTGTAAAACTTATCCTGGAATTCAGAGGTCAAGCAGGGTTGGCTTTGGATTGACCTTCACCTCTGGTCCCACTTTGTGCAAACACAACTCCTGCCAGGGTGAGTGAATTCATCACCTCAGCTTTCCCTCCAAAATATGCCTTCCTGATTTCCCTGCAGATGAGCTCAGATCCACTCCTCACCTCCCCTGGTCATCCAAGCGTCCATTCTGTTCCCCACAGTGACCCCAGGGAGGTCCCTTTGCCTTTCTCCTGCCCCTCTCCAGCCCGAGGCCGCTCCTCTGCTCGCTCTCTCCGGCCTCATCCTGCACGGAGCCTCTCCTCTCTTCCTTGCTGGCTGCTGCCAAGGAAGGAGGACACAGAGAGTCCCCAGTGCTGAGCCCTCCCTGCTACCCCTGGAGAGCCCTGGCTGCGCTCCCCAGGGCCCTTGGCTTTCCCAGGGAAATTGTCTGCTGGGCTCCCTTCAGTTACCTCAGCAATCCCCTCAAAAATGCCACCTCACTGCCCTTGACATCCCCTCACATTTTCCTACACAAACATCTCTTGTGTCCCCTCTAAACTACCCTGGGGTTTCAGCTAAGTGAATGACATAACCTGTGCCCACTGCTCATCATTCACTCAACCCAAATTCAGAGCAATTGCTGGTTGGGCTTTAAGAACTTGAAATAACTTTGAAGCAAAAGAAATCACCTTTTTCTTCTATTTTTTTTTGCTTTCAGATGATGGTCTTGCCTCTGTGGATGTGTGCTGAGCTCTCACTGCGGGGGACTGTCAGGCCTGAATTGCTGTGAGTTTATGTTCTTCACACTGGGGGATCTGAAATAATTATTAATTTGACTACAGAAATATTTTCAGAAACCTTTCTCTTTTCCTATCCTTTGCTGGAGCATGTTCTCTTTGTGCTTTGATTTTCCAGCTGTTCCCTGATGCCATTTCCCCTGCCTGACTTCTGTGCAGCTCCTAGCTGGGAAAAACTGAGATAATTTAGAGGGAACAGATGTGAGATTTTTAGCTGGATTTTTCTAAAATTTCTACTTATACTGAAATTATTTCTAATTCCCAAGTGAGAAGAACATGAACTCACAGTCATTCAGGACTGATAATCACTGAGGGAAGTCTGACATAGTATTAATAAGTAACCTTTCCTGGAAGCAGTTATCACCCCAGTCCTCTAGCCTTGGCAACTTTTTGCAGTGAATGGACCCAAGTTCCAAGTTTCTGTCACCTTTTGTTAGAAGGATACTGGACAGTAAATCTTACAACAGAATTTCCAAATTGCATGAAGAATAACAGGCCCAGACCAAACCCAGCCACCCCATCACCAATTTTGGGAGAAATAGTGATAGAGTTTAAAATACTTTCTCCCTCCATGCTATTCAGTCCTTCACTGCACATCCCAGAGAGGATTTACTCCACCTTTTGTTCCAGACAGCACCTCTCTCTCCAGCACAAATCCCACTGGTCACAGACAGAGCAGACCTAAGGCAATGGTTCCAGCAGCTGCTGCAATTCCGAGCTCTCTGTTCCCTGGATTGCTCATCCAAGCACTCGTGGCAATCTCACCTCAGCCCAGATTCTCTGTCCTCAGAGGGAAATGCAGCCTGATGGGACACGGCTCTGGCACCCCATTTCCTCTTGTTCCTGCTGACCTGGAAAGCCACAGATAAAGGTAGTCCCTCAGACCTTGCATCCCTGAACACCTGGAGAGCTGGAGTTTCACCCAGATCCCAGATTCCCTAGGCAGCTACTCCCAGCAGGGAGGAATAGAGGAACCCTGCATCCCTCTGGCTTAGCCCACAGCATGGGCAGGACCAGGAGCCCTCCAGCACAGACCCCTGGTGCTGAAGCCTCTTGGCTTTGGCTGCTCAAACACCACAGCTTTTGGCACAGGTGGGATGTAAGGATTGTTTCCTGTGCTGAAAGAGAGGAGGAAAAGACAATGAAGTCCACTGCAGAAGTCAAAGGATCCCAGCTTTCACACTTGTGCTCTGATTGTCACTATGGGGTTTTATCCATGACAGGTGACACCAATTCAGAGTGCCCTTTTCCAGCATGTTTATTCCTAACTATTCCAGACATTAAAAGAATGCAGGACATTGGTACACCAAGGCTAAGAGCAGGGGAAGCACGGGAGGTGTGGGGGGAGAGCTAGAGGAGTGAAGGAACAGGCATTTTCTTGTTTTGATGGATCAGTGCTGGGAACTTGGCAAACAAGTGGTGCTGCATGCATCAAGGACATAATGCCCATGGTTTGGTTGTTTTCCTTTGCTCATAACCCTTGGCTTCACTCCCTCTCCAGAGGAGCAGAGAATTCCTCCAGGCTAAGGGTGAGTCTGGTCCCACTCCAGGGATGTGTCCAGTAAAGAAGGGGAGTTGTTTAGAGGAACTGACCACAAAAATCAAATGCAACAAACACTGAAATGAACTCCATTGAGCTGCAACACCAAGTATTCACAGAGGCAGGGGCACGAGGTGCATGCAGGACCAAGAAGTACCACTGCACTTGGTTTTTCTGCTTCCCTGTATTTTAGTTCTGCTTCACTTCACAGCTGCTATTCTGCCAAGATCAGTTCCATTTTCAGAAGCCTGTGTCATGCGTAGTCAAGGCTGGAAATCCTCACTTAGGATTTCCACATCACATCTTGATTTGCCAGGAAGCCTGTGCACACAAGATACCCATTTCTGTGATAGCTCAGTCAGAAATCATGTAACCCAGCAACTTGCTCCTCACTACACCCCTTGGAAATAAATTTAAAAGCCAGAGAAAACAACAACCTCACAACAACCCACAAAAGACATAGTTTACTGCAGCTTCATCTTAATATCCTTTCCAGTGATGGAGAGAAAGGAGGAAAGCTGTTTTAGTTCTGCACCAAGCAGTTTGAAACAGCCAACATTGCCCTCACCTGCAGCTTCCTTTCTTCAGCCTTGCCCTGACTTGTGAGGGGCCAGAGGCACCACACAACCCAAAAGTATCAGCACTCACACCCACTGCTAGTAGAGACACCTTCATGGTCCATCTTTGGCCCAACAAACCCCAGGATGGTTTTGCATTCCTGGCAGAATTGGCCAATTTCATTCCCTGTTGGAGTCAGTGGGTCAGGGGTCTCTCTGAATTCCTCAGAGAGAAATCAGAATGCAGGGACTGAATGAAATCCTGTGAATGAATGTATTAAGCCACTTGAATTGAATATATTAAGCCACTCACACATAAGTTTTAGGATAAGTATGTGAGTCCGTAAGTAAGTTTTAGTATGGGCTCTAGTGCTTTTAGCAAGTGAAAGGTTTCAAATGCCAAAGTTGCAGTGCGAGTTCTAGTGAAGGTTGAAAAAACATACTGATGTTTTCAGTTGAGGCTCCAGGACCATGGTTGTAGTGAGTATATAGACATACTAGAGCTATAGTAAGAATATGGTTTGCATTTTTTGGATAGAACGAGATAGGTCGTATGCGTAGTTTATATGCAACAGAGTGCGTTAAGAAACTAGAATTCTAATAGGTTAAAAAGGGGTGGTGCGAGTTTGTGTCGTACCTTGTTGGGAAAATTCTGTATAAGAGTTGGTATTGAGAAGAGTTGGAGCTTTTTAGCCATCTGTCACTGCAATTTGTCAATTCCTTTTGCCATTCCTTCTGCCATTGCATTTCTGCTCAACCTTTGAGACTGATGTGATATGTAATAAGATGTGCTTTGTAATAAATAATCTTTTTAGCAACTATAAGCTGCTTTGATCAGTTAAGATAGCTTGACAAAGTTGGACCAAGAGCTCCAGAGGTTAATAATCTCACGCTCCTTGTCAGAGGTGTGAAGCTGGATGGATTTGCTGTGGCTGTGCCGGGATGGCCGCAATCCCCACTTGGCTCAGGGCGCCTGGGGCGCGGGTGAGGCCTGGCTCTGGGGGCTGAGCTGGGGAGTGCCGGGCTGGTGGGGAACACAGTGAGGAGGCTCTCTGGGGAGGAAGAAGGCTCTGCCATGAGCCACCAGGCCAGGCCTAGGTTTGCCTGCAGCCCATTGGAGAGAGAGAGGAAGAGTCCATCAGGGCTTAAATGACCTTTTGGGAGTTCTGGTTCTGGTGCCAGCTTGGCTAGCAGAGCAAGGTCTGTGCCCCTGCCAGCCGCTGGCTGTGGCAATGCAGCCAGAGCCCTCCCTGGTTTCACTTCAGGAGAGCCCAGGTGGCCTTTGCTTCAGCTTGAAAGGGCAGCTCTTGTTTCACTGTTGCATTTCTTGGTTTGTTCAAGCCCCTCCTGGCCCTCCAGTGCTGGAAGACACAAAGTTACCATGCTGAAAGAAAGGCGGGGAAAGCTTGAAGAAGGCTGAAGGGAGCACTGAGATTTCCCCTTTTCCCAAGAGCTTTCTTCAGCTGAAGCTGCTGGCAAGGACCAGACTTGACAGCCCGCAATGGGTTTGTGCTTGTTTTATTTTTGGGGTCCTGCGTGGGACGTGGTTAGCAGGTGCTGCACAGGCTGCGGCGAAGCATCAAAAATGCCCGCCCAGCACCCAAGGGTGGCACAAGATCTGCTCCAGCTCTGGCCTGTCTGCGGGGGACTTGGACTCCTGGCTGAGGCAGGGGCTGTGCCGGCGGGTCCCACTTCCCCCAGAGGGCACCCCACGTCCCCCAGGCAACTGGCCAAAGGCAAGGAGCCCTTGTGCAAGGCAAAGGAGGCCGGCAGAGCAGCCCACGGCCTTGCCGGCCAGGCAGGCCGAGAGGCCGGGGCCCGGCTTATGCAGCCCCCTCTCTGCCGGCAGGGCCGGCTGCCCTTTGGCACGGGGCAGATGCCGTGCCCCAGGAGCCGGCAGCCGGCTGAAGGCTGCAGCCCACGGCCCAGGAGGGAATGGGGCCGTGCAGTGCCCGGCACTGGGAGCAGGGCCCGGGCTGGGGGCTCACCGGCAAATCGTGTGAAGGCGCGCTCCTGGAGGAAGGTGCTGCGACTGAAGTCGATGAGCTTCAGCTCGCCGCTCTCCGGCCCCACGAGGAGGTTCTCCGGCTCGATGTCCCGGTGCAGGACGCCGCAGGCGGTGCAGTGCCACACGGCCTCCAGCACCTGGCAGAAAAGCCAGCGCGCCACCTCCTCGCACAGGAACTCCTGCTCCAGCAGCAACTGCAGGAGATCCCGAGATGCCTCCGGGCGCTCCATGACCAGCAGGAAGCTGTCAGGCAGCTCTAACCAGTCAAGGAGCTGGATGATGTAGGGGCAGCCAGAGCCCACCTTCTCCATGAGCACGATCTCCAGAGGAACACGGGTGCCGTCGGGCTGTGAGGAGGAGACAATGCCTCCAGCAGGCCTGATGCTGCCCTGTGGCTGCTGCGCTGGCTCCTGCCTGGGATGCCCCGGTGTCCTCCCCACCATGGGCAGCCTCCCTGGTGCTTGGGCTTCGTGCCAAGCCCCAGGGGATGCTTGGCAGGTGGCCCCTGCCCAGCCCCAGCCCGATCTCCAGTATTGCCAGGCCTGCCATGCTTTGGCTCTGGCTCTGAGCCCATGCCCACCATCCCCCGCCATCCCCCGCCAGCCACTGCCGGGCTCTCGGCTGTATCCCAGCCCTCCCCGGCCCGCCCTGTCCCGCTGGTCCTGCTCATGCACCAGCTCGTCCCACTGCTGGATGCTCTCCTGGGCCACGTGTTTGATGGCCACCTTCAAGCCATGGAGAGAGGGGGGGCTGAGCTCAAGCCATGTGCCTCCCAGTACCTGCCCTATCCATGGGGTTGTCTTTGTCTGGGACTGGGTTGCACTTGGTGGGTGATGCAGAATATGGAGAAAGAAGATGTGTATTTCAAGATGACCTTGTTTTGGGGTGAATTGCTCAAGACACTGTGCTTGTATCCATATCTGCATGTATGTATGTATATATTTTAAAAGTTTAAGTTTGAGGTAATGTGTTGGCATGGGAAGGAATTCAAGGTGGAACATGTTGTGGGTTTGGGAGGGCTTTTTTGGTGAATTATCTCCCATTTGTTACCTGAAAAGGGGGATGTGGAGAGGAGAGGGCAGTTGAGAGCAGTGGGGAATCAATGATGGGCAGTTGAGTTACAAAAGAATTGGCCAGTGACCCTCCCACTTCATTGGAAGCTTCCAGGGAGGGAGAGCGGGATTGGGCACTGGCTTGATGAGGGAAGAACCAGCTGGCTATGCTAGGAGCAGGACACTTTGGGCAGGTTTTGGTGTTGGACCCAGCACTGCTTCAGAATTCTCCTTGCCACCCATGGGTGAGCCCGTTGCTTGCGGCAGCTGCTGGTTGACAGGGACTTTTCAACACTCCCATTGCCAAGAAGACACTTACCGTCTGTGTCAGTGCTTCAGGGGAAACCGGACCACTCCACTTATTCTCTTTCTCTCTGGAGAGAGGGAGCCCCAGCTGCTGTTTGACTGGAACCTCAGCAAAGCTGCCACACCAGGATACTGCACCAGACAGGTGAGAACCAGGAAAACCAAAGCCCCATGTTCTCTGTCGCCGAGGGTGCCGTTAGCCCCAGGGCTGGCTCAGGGCTGGCAAGGCGGCCCCTGAAGCTGCCTGAGCCAACAGCGCCCCCTGGAGCCACGGCAGAGCTGCTGCAGCCACTCTGCCCCGACAGGAGCCTGCAGCGCCCTCTGCCGGCTGTGGCCAGAACTACAGCAACGGGAGAAACTGCTGGATGGGTGGGACGTGGGACTGCTTTGGGGGGTTGTTGCCCTTGTTTTGGTTGTTTATTCTCCCTTGTTGCGTGTATATATATATATATATATATATATATATTCCAGTAAAGAAATATTATTTCTTTTCCCATATCTTTTCCTGGAAGCCCGAAATTTCAAGTTAGAACAATTTGGATGGAGGGAGCTTTCCATTCCAGGAAGATTCCCAGCCTTCATGGCAGACATGTGTCTTTCAAACTAGTGTGAAAGCTAAGACAGAGAGTACTGTGGATTTAATTAGCATATGCACTTTGATAACCAAGTTGCCTTGGCAAGAGCAAAAAGAGCTTTGAAGATTACAAGAAGATTGGATCAAGACTGGTAACAGGAAAGATGATTTAACTAAGTAGAAGTGTAAAGTTTGTCTGTGTGATGTTTAACTCAATGAATGTAATAAAAAATTACTAGCCTTCCTAAAAATGGTATATAAGCATATGTAGCTCACAGTTAATTGAGATTCTGATCATAAGTCAGTAGTCCCTGTCTCTCTCTCTCTCTCTCAATCATCAATAAACCAGGACAATCTGTCATCATTAATGGAAAAATTGACCTTGGAGGTAAAGGAACTCAAAGAAGCACAGTTTCAGCCCTTGCCTAGGAATTGTTCCTGATCCTCACAAAGCAGGGGCTTCTGTTGTTTGAAGAATAGTCTTTGAAGGATCTCTGCACACCAGCTTTTACCTCCCTCAGAGGGCCTCTTCCCACAGTATGTCACACCAGACTGGCACAGTTCCTATGCAGCTGATATCCATCGTCACCAACAACAGGACCACTTTAACCACCACTAGTGAGAGGGAGCATGGATCATTACATTTTCCCCACATAAGATATGGAACAGAAATCCCTGCTGTGAATCCTACCAACTCTTTCTCAATATGTACATAGAAGCAAAGATGCCTTGCACAAAATCTGCCTTCTTGGATCCCTGGTGAACAATGGCACAAAGTCCAGCAGTGTGCCCTGGAGGACAATGCTAAGACCAGTCCTTTCTGACCCTTTTTAGTAACTGAGTGATGGGGCAGAGTCTACCCTCCCACAAAATAAGGAGGAGTGGCTGATCTGTCAGAGAGAAATGCTGCCATCCACAGGGATGACATTTTAACAATGGTGACAATTCAATAACAAGTGCTGAGTCCTGTCCTTGGGAGGGAGCAACCACCAGTATCTGGTGCAACAGGCACCAGTATCTGCTGGGGGCCAGCCAGCTGGAAAACAAAAATTTGCCAGGGTCCTGCTGGACACCAGGATGCCCATGGGCTGGCAATGTGCTCCTGAAGCAATGCAGAACAGCATCCTGGGCTGCACTGGGAGCTGTGTCACAGCCCAGGGAGGGAGGGGATCCTTCCCCTCTGCCCCACACCAGTGAGGCCAGCCCTGGAGTGCTGGGCCCAGAGCTGGGCTGCCCAGTATAGGAGACAGGGACAGACTGGACAGAGTCTAGAACGAGGCCAGGAAGGTGATGGAGGGACTGGAGCATCTCTGCCATGAGGAGAGCCTGAGAGAGCTGGGACTGTCCAGCCTGGAGCAGAGCAGGCTCAGGGCAACACATTCCTGGGCAAAAATACCCGGGTGGGGGCTGCAGAGGGGACGGGACCAGGGACAGCCCCAGGGACCACAGGCACAAAGTGAAACACAGGAGGGGCCCTGTGAGCTCAAGACACACTTCTGCACTGGGAGGGTGACTGAGCAGTGGGGCAGTGCCCAGGGAGGTGGTGGAGTCTCCATGGCTGGAGAGACTCAAAAGCCATGTGGACACATCCTGGGCAGCTGGCTGGGCATCCTGGCAGCTGGGGGGCCCTGGTGGAGCAGGGGCTGGGCAAGGTGACCTCCTGAGGTGCCTCCAGCCTCACCCTGTCATTCTGTGACTCCGTGAAAAAACAGGTCGCAGTTTCCTAAGGACAAATGAAAAAGCTCCACACATGGCAGGCTTCTCCTGCCATCACCAAAGTGGTTCATGTCATGTGTCTCCCTTCTGGAGATTCCTCCCTGGTGTGAGGATGCCCCTTCAAGGTCACTCCTTGAAACTGAGAGAAATGTTTGCCCATGGTCATTGGTTTGGGTGAGTAACATCCATCTTTCATTAAGAATTGGTCTGGATAGAATTGCTTCAGTGGTGTTTGAAATATAATGCACTATACCAGAAGTTATAGTTCTCTGTACCGAGTAGTAAGTAATTCTGACAAAGATCTTTGAGTTTAATTGTGATCATAATAAACACTTTATTTGTCTATAAATATATCCCTCATCCTAAGGAACACAGCTCTATAAAGGTTCAACTACACATATACTATCCTATAAACATTTGATTACCACCTATCCTATCCTATCCTATCCTATCCTATCCTATCCTATCCTATCCTATCCTATCCTATCCTATCCTATCCTATCCTATCCCATCCCATCCCACCCCATCCCATCCCACCCCAATCCCATCCCATCCCATCCCATCCCATCCCATCCCATCCATCCATCCATCCCATCCCATCCCATCCCATCCCCTATCCTTCCTATCCTATCCTATCCTATCCCTATCCTATCCTATCCTATCCTATCCTATCCTATCCTATCCATCCTATCCTATCCTATCCTATCCTATCCTATCCTATCCTATCCTATCCTATCCCATCCCATCCAATAAACTATTGATTAACACCTATACTATCCTATAAACTATTGATTAAGTCTAAGACAGCATTCCACTGCTCGCTGGCTCCTCTCTGTGAAGTTTAGGAAGCAAGGTGGTCCTTTCTGCTCCTTGTGACTCAGTGGGACTGTCTCCAGCCTGCTCCCTGTGCAGATCTCCAGGTTGTCCTGTCAGGCCCAGGCCAGCTGTGACTGCAGCAGGGACACCTGGAAGAGGCACAAGGCCCAGCTCAGACAAGCCCACGCTGGCAGCAGCATCCGCAGCCCCACGGTACCGGCTGTCGGGGCACACACAGCCTCCAACTCCAGCCCTCACCAACACTCTGCCCTTGGGGAAGGGAAAGGAACAGGCTCCCAGACTGCCCCTGAACAGAGCTCAGATGGTCAACAAGTCCAGTTCATGGCAGAAAAACCCTTCCCATGTACATCCCTCAGCAACCACAGCTCTATTAGAGAGAGTTCTGGCAGCAATTAGGAACCCTACACTGATTTCAAAAGCACACATTTGGGGCACTGACCCATTTCTCCAAATGCTGTGCATCTGCAGGAGAGAGCTACTGGAGGACTCCTCTCTGTCAGAAGTCGACGTACTTTCCTGGGCAGACTCGCGGAGAGGCAATGAAAAGTAGTCTGGGGGGAACACTCTCCTAAAACTTCTGATTCTTCTCCCTTCAGGTTCCACCTGCACATTTGACAAGAGAGAGGGCCACAGAAACCTGTCAGCAAAAGTGGAGCAATAGGACCTCTGGACACCAAGGCAAGGCCATCTCTATTCAGACACCCTGAATTGCACCAGACAACACTGGGGGCACAAAGCTCTCGCTGGCAGCTGTGCAAGAGAGGCCAGTGTGTGTCCGGGGACACGGGGCCAGGGAGGGAGGCACTGGAGTGAAGGTGCCTTTGTGAAAGCCATGGGCTGCCACAACAGAGAGAACAAACAAAAGGCTGAGCCCACAGCTGGGACAGGGAGAGGCAAGGAAACAAGCAGAGAACTCCCAAGCACTGCCTGGGCTAACGTGCCCTGCTCCAGAGGAGCCTGGGGCTCTGCACAGGCCCTGAAAGCCCATTTTACCTCGTCAGTCCTCCTGGGCTCAGTGGTTGCTTCACACTTCTCTGTCTTGAATTCTGCTGATGTTGCAGCCACATTGTGCACACATGCCATGGCCTCCCTGGAGTGCTCTGACAGCTGCTGCCCTTCTGCTCCAGCAGCCTGCTGGGTATTCAGAGAGGAGATGATTCCCTTAGTTCAAACACCACACAAGATGTCCTTCAGAAATCTCAGTATTGGGAAGCATCCTCAAAGCACCAGCACTGCAGCTGCAGTTCAGCCCTTGCTACAAAACTCTGCTCAGTTTACTTCATCACCCTGCTCACCTGCTCCATTCTGTTGCACAAAGAATCCAAACCCTCACCCTGTTGCCTACCCTTGCCTGGACACAGGAGAAGCAGCTCCCCATGCCCAGCTTTTGGCCTGAAGCTGATTTGAACAGCAAGCTCATGCACAGCCAGCTCAGGGTCAATGAGCAAACTCTCCCTCTCCCAAACTTCAGAGCATTCCACATGGGAGCAGGGAGCAATGTGAAGCCCAGGGGCAGAAAGAGCCTTCAAGCACTGCTGAAGCCTTGAACTTCCTCCAACTTCTCTTTCTGGACACCGGGCACTTGTATTCCAGAAAAGCCTGAGGCTTTGCAGAGGCAGCCAAAGACCATTTTACCTGCTCGCCAGTTCTCCTGGCCTCAGTGCTCCATTCAGGCCTCTCTGTCTTCTCCTTTTCTGAGGATGCAACCGGTTGCTCAGATTCCAGGCTGGCGTCTGACATAATGAACAGCTGCTCAATTTCTGCTTTAAAAGCCGGCTGGGGATACAGAGAGGAGATGATTGCCTTATTTCAAACACCACACAAGCTGTACCTCAGAAATCTCCATCACTGGAAGCATCCTCCAAGTTCCAGCAGTGCAGCTGCTGTTCAGACTTCCCGGTACAAAACTCTGCTCAGTTTAGTTCATCACTTTGCTCACCTGCTCCATTCCTTCTCACACCTAATTCAAATCCCCACGTGTTGCCTCCCCTTGCCAGGGCACAGGAGAAGCAGCTCCCCATGCCCAGCTTTTGGCCAGGAGATGATTTGAACACTGAGCTCCAGAGCTGTATCAGTCATTCCAGGTGTGCCAGGAGACAATCTGGCAGTCAATGCTCTCTGAATAGAGCCAGGCACACAGACAAGGCTGCCTGCTGCAGCCCAGGATGCTTTGCCCAAGCAGGCCTGGACTGACAGGGATAGGAGCTCCCAATTCTTTATGGGAAGCATCACTGGAAAAATTCAGGGATGCTGCAGTGGACTGAAGGGCAATGCCAGAACGTACCTCAATACAAGTCTTTCCCTTCAGGATGTCCAAATGTTTCTTCAGAGTCCCTTTGGACATTTCACTCTTGTTCAGTGCAGCCCTCAGGACTTGAGCAATGTCTATCCATTTCTTCAAAGCACCAGTCCCATGCTCTAGCTCTTCCTGCATGCCTTCCCTCTCCACTTCCAATTGTTGACTGTTTTCCCCATGATTTCTCATCTCAGCTGCATGCATTTCATTCTGCATTTCCAGATCTCTCATCTGCTGCTGGTACAATGCCCGTTCATGCTGCAAAACAGGGAGAAAAAGGGTCACTCATTCCAGATCTCTCGGTTTGCTTCACATACCAGATCTGGACTCGTGTGCCAGGGACAGGCACGGGCTGCCCCCCTCTCTCTGCCTCTCAGGATGCTGCAGACCTTTGCTGGGCCCCCCTTGATGCTGCATCTTTCCCAGCTTGCTCAGCCACTCCCAGCTCCCTTCCTGCCTTTCCCCGACCACTTGCAGCTCCACTCCAGTGTTCCTTTGGGGAGGAGCTGCCAGAACTGCAGCCAGGATTTCAAGTGCATGCTAAGCAGGATTTAGGCAGTGCCACGAGGGTGTGCTCTCCAGCAGGGAGGAAGGGAAGAGCAAACACCCCCAGCAATCCATTCCCTGGGGTTGGGGCAACAGCTGTGGTTTTCCACCTCTCCTGTGTAGAGTTTCCATAGCAGCATCCCCAGAGGCCCCACTGCCTCTCTTGGAGCAGCAATGGCCAGATCAGGCTGTCATTCTCTGCTGCCACTCAGGACCAGTTCTCCCCTTGCAGGTACATGTCCTTCTCTGCATCAGCACTTGGCTTTCCTCTCTTCTCTCCCCACTGGCTGCTCTTAGATGGCCAAGACCAAACACCTTTCCATGAACAGCAAACTTGGTCTTCTCACCCCTCCTGCCAGGTCCAAATATTTAGAAACTGAACATGCACTCAGCACACGAGGAATTGCCCAAACCATGCAATGTCAAAGAGACAGTGTGGACATTGAAAAGAACAACTTTCTAGGGCAGAGACTCCATCATAAGGAAATCAGCAGTTTTAGCATTCATGGCTTTGACATGACTACAACATCCTTTCCTCCTTTTTGAGAAGAAAGCAATTAGAAAAGTTAAACTGGAAACAGTACTCTTTAGAACTATTAACATCAGGTCCAAACTGAGTAGAAATGGCCCTTTGTGGCATCTGCAAATCTCACCAGCATATCCTTCCTTTCCTTCTCCAAACTCTCCAATTTCCTCTGCGAGATGCCACCTCCTGATGGAGTAGCAGCCTCC